>NC_041386.1:244659265-244724677 GCF_002162155.2 Triticum dicoccoides | reverse complement strand
CGCGGGTCGGGAGGGACCCACGCGGGCCTGGCGGGCCGGCGGCGGTGGAAGCGGTTGGGGGACACGTGGCGCGACCCGGTAGCCCCGGGGCGGTGGCTGGACGCGTCCGATGCCAGGCGGACGTGTCCGGCGCGCGGATGAAGGAAAGGCTAGGGTTTGCTCCGGGATTTGGATGGGGGAGGCCTATTTATAGGTAGAGGGAGCTAGGAGAGTCCAAAAGAGGTGCGGTTTTCGCCCACGCGATCGTGATCCAACGACGGAGAGCCTAGAGGCGGTTTAGATGGGCTAGTGGGCTGTTGTAGAGGGGTGTTAGGATGCAAAGAGAGAGGGATTTCGGCAGTTACACGGTTAACCATTGGGGCTTCCAACGACCTCCAAATGTAACGAAATTTGACAGGCGGTCTACTGATGATATACCAAGGCCACTCGAAAAATCTCAGCCCATTCCGAGACGTTTTCCTCCTACTCACGAAACGAGATCTGAGAGGTGCAACAGTGCATGTGTGAGTGTGGGATTCTGAAATGGACAACAGGGAAAATGACCGGATGCATGAGATGAACACGAATGCAAATGAGATGCACATGATGACATAATATGAAATGCAAGACATGAACAAAAATGCAAAACGAAGACAAAACCCAACCACGGAGGATATGACATATAACATTGCCAGAAAAGGCAAGAGTTGGAGTTACAATTATGGAACGTTACATCTGGGACGTTACAAAACTGCAGTAGTGTACATTGGGAACTATTTACCCTTAATCACCGTTTGGTAACTGGAGTGGAGAAAAACAGTGGTGGTGTATGTGATACCGGGCTGCCGAGCTGTTGGGAAACGTAGCGTGGAAAACAAAAAAATCTACGCACACGCAAGATCAATCCATGGAAAAGCATAGATATGAGAGGGGAGAGTATGCCTACGTACCCTCGTAGATCGTAAGCGGATGCGTTTATTAACACGGTTGATGTAGTCGAACTTCTTCGCGATCCAACCGATCAAGTACCGAATCTACGGCACCTCCGCGTTCAGCACACGTTCAGCTCAGTGCTGTCATCGCCTTCTTGATCTAGCAAGACGGGAGAAGTAGTTGATGAGTTCCGGTAGCACGATGGCGTGGTGACGGTGGTGCTGATTCTATCTCCGCTAGGCTTCGCCTAAGCACTCCAGAAATATGAATGAGGGATGAAACTGTGGAGAGGGGCGCTGCAAACGGCTAAGAGATTGTCGTGGTTGTGTGGCGCCCCTCACTCTCATATATATATATATGTGGGGGGGGAGGAGGGGAGGTAGCCAGGGGCGCCCAAAGGGGGCCGGCGGCCGCCCTATGGCTCCTGCCTTGCCCACCCCCCTTCCTTCGTTGGCTTGCGGGGAGAAGGCAGGAGGGGGTGGCGCCCCCTTTCTTTTCTCTTGTCTAGAGGAAAGGCAGGAGGGGGCACCACTCCCCCTTTTCCTTCCACAGGTCCGGCCAACCTAGAAGTGGGGTGCTCTAGCCCCTTGTGGGCTAGTGTGCTCCACTCATTTGGCCCATATGGCTCATTAACCTCCCAGGGCCTCCCGGTACCCCTTCCGGTGATCCAATGAATACCCGATACCTCACGAAACTCTTCAGATGTCCAAATTGCATCGTCCTATATACTAATCTTTACCTCCGGGCCATTCCGGAGCTCCTTGTCATTTCTATGATCTCATGTGGGACTCCGAACAACATTCAGTCACCAAATTATATAGCTCAGATAATACTATATCATTAACGAACGTTAAGCGTGTGGACCTTACGTGTTCGAGAACTATGTAGACATGACTGAGACACCTCTCCGGTCAATAACCAATATTTTTTCCTACATATTCTACCAAGACCTTTATTGGTCGAACCTTATGACAACATATGTAATTCCTTTTGTCTGTCGGTATGTTACTTGCCCGAGATTCGATCATCGGTATCCTCATACCTAGTTCAATCTCGTTACCGGCAATTCTCTTTACTCATTATGTAAATCATCTCATAACTAACTCCTTAGTCACTTTGCTTGCAAGCTTCTTGTGATGTGTATTAACGAGAGGGCCCAGAGATACCTCTCCGATACACAGAGTGACAAATCCCAATCTCGATTCATGCCAACTCAACAGACACCTTCGGAGATACCTGTAGAACATCTTTATGATCACCCAGTTATGTTGTGATGTTTGATAGCATACAAGGTATTCCTCCGGTATCCAGGAGTTGCATGATCTCATAGTCAAAGGAATATGTATTTGACATTAAGAAAGCAATAGCAATAAATTGGACGATCATATGCTAAGCTAGTGGATGGGTCTTGTCCATCACATCATTCTCCTAATGATGTGATCCGTTATCAAATGACAACTCATTTCTATGGTTAGGAAACATTGACCATCTTTGATCAACGAGCTAGTCTAGCTCACTAGGGACATGGTATTTGTTTATCTATCCACACACGTATTTAAGTTTCTGGTAAATACAATTCTAGCATGAATAATAAACTTTTATCATGATTAAGTAAATATAATAATAACCATTTTATTATTGCCTCTAGGGCACATTTCCATCAGTCTCGCACTTGCACTAGAGTCAATAATCTAGTTCACATAGCCATGTGATTTAACACCAATAGTTCACATCGCCATGTGACTAATACCCAATGAGTTTACTAGAGTCAGTAATCTAGTTCACATTGCCATGTGATTAATACCCAAAGAGTACTAAGGTGTGATCATGTTTTGCTTGTGAGAGAGGTTTAGTCAATGGGTCTGCTATATTCAGATCCATATGTATTTTGCAAATTTCTATGTATATAATGCTCTGCATGGAGATGCTCTAGCTAATTGCTCCCATTTTCAATATGTATCAAGATTGAGACTTAGAGTCATCCGGATTGGTGTCAAGGCTTGTATCGACGTAACTCTTTAAGATGAACTCTTTATCACCTCCATAACCGAGAAACATTTCATTTGTCCTGTTTAGGTACCTAAGGATAATTTTGACCATTGTCCAGTGATCCTCTCCTGGATCTCTATTGTGCCCCCTTGCCAAACTCCTGGCAAGGGACACAACTGGTCAGGTACAAAGCATGGCATACTTTATAGAACCTATGGCTGAGGCATAGGGAATGACTTTCATTCTCTCTCTATCTTCTACCATGGTCGGGCTTTGAGTCTTACTCAACTTCGTACCATGCAATTCGGGCAAGAACCCTTTCTTTGACTGATCCATTTTGAACTTCTTCAAAACTTTTGCCAAGGTATGTGCTTTGTGGATGTCCTAGTAAGCGTCTCGATCTATCCCTATAGATCTTGATGCCCAATATGTAAGTAGGTTCGCCGTTGTTTTTCATTGAAAAATTCTTATTCAAGTATTCTTTTATGCTATCCAGAAATTCTATATCATTTCCAATCAACAATATGTCATCCACATATAATATCAAAAATGCTACAGCACTCCCAGTCACTTTCTTGTAAACACATGCTTTACCATAAGTCTGCATAAAACCATATGCTTTGATCACCTCATCAAATCATATATTCCAACTCCAAGATGCTTGTACCATTCCATAGATGGATCACTGGAGCTTACACACTTTGTTAGCACCTTTAGGATCGACAAAACCTTCTGATTGCGTCAGATACAACTCGTCTTTAAGAAATCCATTAAGGAATGCAATTTTGACGTCCATTTGCCAGATTTCATAATTATAAAATGCGGCAATTGCTAACCTGATTTGGACCGACTTCAGAATCGCTACAAGTGACAAAGTCTCATTGTAGTCAACCCCTTGAACTTGTTAAAAACCTTTTGCAACAAGTCAAGCTTTGTAGATAGTGACATTACCATCAGCGTCTGTCTTCTTCTTGAAGTTCCGTTTAATCTTAATGGCTTCCGGATCATCGGGCAAGTCCACCAAAGACTATACTTTGTCCTCATACATGGATCCTATTTCAGATTTCATGGCCTCAAGAAATTTATCGGAATCTAGGCTCATCATAGCTTCTTCATAGTTCGTAGGTTCGCCATGGTCTAACAACATGACTTCCAGGACAAGATTACCGTGCCACTCTGGTGCGGAAAGTTCTCTGGTCGACCAACGACGTCCAGTAGTAACTTGATCCAAAGTTTCATGATCATCATCATTAGCTTCCTCTCTAGTTGGTGTAGGCATCATGGGAACGATTTTCTCTGATGTCCTACTTTCCAATTCGAGAGAAAGTATAATTACCTCATCATGTTCTACTTTCCTCCCACTCACTTCTTTCGAGAGAAACTCCTTCTCTAGAAAGGATCCATTGTTGGCAACAAAGATCTTGCCTTCGGATGTGTGGTAGAAGGTGTACCCAATAGATTCCTTAGGGTATCCTATAAAGATGAACTTCTCCGATTTGGGTTCGATCTTATTAGGCTAAAGCCTTTTGACATAAGTGTCGCATCTCCAAATTTGAGAAACAATAGCTTAGGTTTCTTGCCAAACCATAGTTCATACGGTGTCATCTCAACGGATTTAGACGGTTCCCTATTTAACATGAATGCGGTTGTCTCTAATGCATAACCCCAAAATGATAGTGGTAAATTGGTAAGAGACATTATAGAATGCATCATATCTAATAAAGTATGGTTACGACATTCGGACACGCATTACACTGTGGTGTTCTAGGTGGCGCGAGTTGTGAAACAATTCCACATTGTTTTAAATATAGGCCAAACTCATAACTCAAATATTCGCCTCCGCGATCAGATCGTAGAAACTTTATTTTCTTGTTGCGATGATTCTCTACATCACTCTGAAATTCTTTGAACTTTTCAAATGTTTTAGAGTTGTGTTTCATCAAGTAGATATATCTATACCTACTCAAATCATCTGTGAAGGTTAGAAAATAACGATACCCACCGTGTGCCTCAACACTCATCAGACCGCATACATCGATATGTATTATTTCCAACAAGTCATTAGCTCGCTCCATTGTTTCGGAGAACGAAAAGTTTTTATTCATCTCGCCCATGAGGCATGGTTCACAAGTATCAAATGATTCATAATCAAGTTATTCCAAAAGTCCATCTACATGGAGTTTCTTGATGCGCCTTATACCAATATGACCTAAATAGCAGTGCCACAAGTATGTTGCACTATCATTATCAACTTTGCATCTTTTAGCATCTATATTATGAAAATGTGTATCACTATGATCGAGATTCAGTAAACCATTCACATTGGGTGTATGACCACAGAAGGTTTTTATTCATGTAAACAGAACAACAATTATTCTCTGACTTAAATGAATAACTGTATTTCAATAAACATGATATAATCATATTCATGCTCAACACAAACACCAAATAACATTTATTTAGGTTGAACACTAATCCCGATGGTAGAGGGAGTGTGCGATGGTGATTACTTCCAACACACATCGTCACCCCGCCCTAGTCTTGTTGTAGGGTGAAACCCTAGGAGGGATCTTTTCACACTTGGAGGGGGGAAGTTATGAACACACAAGAACACAAGGGATAAACAACGCAAATAAACCCAAATCACACATCCACTAGATAGCATACATGAGATCCACAAGCATACAAGAATAATTCAAGGAAAATAGCACTAGGGTAGAGTTCTTCCCACTCCAAGGAGATGAGGTCTTGATGTTGATATTCTCCGAGATAAAGCCTTCGTAATCCCCAAGGATTCTTCCCAAAGAGGGGTCTTGAATGTTTATCCAATACTTCGCTGACCTCACAAATGAGCTAGATGGGGAGTACTTATAGGATAGGGACGAATTGGGGGTAAAACAATGGTTCATGGGTAATTTATCCTCAAAAACACAGGCACCCGGGGCGCACCTGGGGAGGAGGGCCGAGCACCTGGGGGTGTGAAGCCTGAGCTCCCGGGGCGTCCAGGAGGTCGGGTGGTGTTGACACCCGATTTTGGCATGGTCAAAAACACAATTAAGATGAACTCGAATGGAAAAGTGCTCAAAGTGAGAAAGTTCTGTATTGTCAAAAGGAGAAACTTTGATATTTGGGCCATAGCCATCCGATCTCATCTCTAAGGCTGAAGTTGTGTTCGAAGTACTAAGATTTTGTATTCAGGACGCTATTCGGCTGATTACGCCCCCAAGACGACCTCATATGGAAAAACGATCTACATGAATTGTCTTCGTCTCACTGAAACAATTAATTTTGGTACAAGAATCGTCCCAATTCGAGTTCGTATGCAAAAATTAGAGCTATCGGAATGCAGCCCTGTCATGAGGCAAAATATGGCGCGCCCCACCAAACACATGTCTGATGGGTAGCGCGAGCAAACAGATGTTTTGCGTGACCGTTTTGCCTTGCAAGATAACTTCGAATCGAAAAACTTTCAACATGAAAGTTTTTCATCTCGTCGAAACGACTAAATATGCTTTTGGGTGCCTTTTCTTGCGAGGTCGTTTACTACAAGCAAAAAAGACCCGCGAGGTGCAGCCAGATTAAACCGAACAATTTTGGGAAGTTCGGACAAAACCAATCAGAATTTGACTAGGGTTTTGGTCATGAATCCAAGTATTCTCCTTGCATGAGAAGTCTAGCCACCTCTTATATACCTAAGGGGTGACGGCCGATTGAATAACACACAATCGAACAAAGCATCTACCACTTTTTATCTCTTATCTTAGTTCTCCTTAACCCTAGTTCTTCTTCTCCCTTGTTCTTCGTCTGTTCTTCTTGTTGCAGGGCGGCACACCTCAAGGACCTTGGGGCGATCAGGTCAACCTAGGGCAGCCCATAGACGCCGCGCGGCCTGACGGGGTCCTTCCCGAGCATGTGGGATTTCGGGTCCTCAAAATCACCTGCCAGATTACCTGCATATCGCGGTTCTGGTCGGGTCTCCTTCGACGTGAGCTGCGGTGCATCACCTCCGGCGTCGAGAGTACACGGTGACGTGTTCATGTGCGAACACACTTTTTGGTGACTCTGCTGGGAACGAAGCTTTGAACGGTCTCCGGCCCATTCTTGCTACAAAGAGATCGTCATCAAGTTTCTGCAATCTACAAAGGTAATATGAATACCCAATTCCCCTTTGTAGAAGCAAATAATCCATATGTTGTTGCTAGATCACCTAATGAGCATAATGTATCTGCTAGCCCTATTTTTATCAATCATGCATCTAATTATGCGCAAGGGCTGATTGAAAACAATCTTCATGCTTCAAATTTTTATGATTTTAGCAATGTACAACATATGTATCCAAACTCCAATGCATCGGCAACCCCACAAATCCATATGCCGATGAACAACATGATGGGTTTGGCTAATCAATTTGAAACACCCTATGTTAAAATTTCCAATAGCATACGTGAAAGTGTTTCACCCTTTTATTCATCGGCAACAAATTTGCAATATGTGAATCCAACTTTGCCGGTGGATGGGAGAGTTGGCCATGCTACTAGTAGCTATTCGGCCAGTTACTCTCAACCATCATATGCTATAGCTCATGTTAGAAATTTGTTAGCACCGTCTGCAACTGTAGAAGTTCATAATTCGGCTCCGCACCTTCATGGTGATAGATGAATAAGTGAAAATTTGGTAGGAAGAAATGTGTCATCATCTAATACTGTAGCATATAATGCATGCTCTATGCAATTCAAGAATTTCGGCAACACTCACGAATCATTGCTGAAAGAATCTGAAAGTATTGCAGAGCAATCCCTTCTAGAGGCAGTTGTGGCTGCATTAAAAAGAGCTTGTCATAAAACAAGAGGATTAATGCTCTTTTCCTTGAACAATATGAAAAGTGATTATTTCCTGATTATGCTGGAATAAAGGCTGGAGTTTTGCAAGAAGATGAAACTTCATCAATCGATAGAATTGGCGAAAGATCATATGGTTATACAGCAGTGCATACACATGCATCTTGTACCGCAACATATTATACACCCCCTACACAATTGCAAAATTTTGGCAACACTAACAATTCATTCTCAAAATATCCTAAAAGCATTGGCGGTGGCAACTGATCTAGAGCGGGCTGAAATTGAGAAGGGATTTAAAGCTTTGCGCGATAGGGTGCAAGTGCTTCGCCAGGAGAGAATTAACAGGGAATTGGCCCAAATAAAACAAGTCTGGCCAATTTGTAGAATCAATAAAAAGAAGGATGATTCGGAACAAGAAAGTGCTTCAGTTGAAAAAGCTGAATGAAGTAGTATATATTTCGAATCCATCAAATCCAAAGAGGCAAGCATCATTGAGAAAGGGAATGGCAAGCATAGGAAAATAGTCGTGCTTGATTTTTCTGAAGTTAATTGAACCTACTTCCTGCCCTATGAATTTCGTGCCGTAGAAATTGACAAGCCTCAATGACAAGAGCAAGTAGCCGAACAATGTTCAACTGACAAGAATCTTCAAAGAAATGATGCACGGAATCAAGAATAATATGATGACACGGCATTGGGGAGCCATCCAAAGACAGAGCAAGATGTTCTTCAAGTCACACCACCATCATGCTCTCCCAACATACTTGAGGAGGTATTTCTTGCAAGTAATTTACCTGCTTTCAGATTTGGTCACAACTTTATTGTTGATGCATCTATTAGAAAAATCCTCATAAGTAATTTTGAAAGACCAATGAAGAAGGGTAATTTACTTGTTAGGAATAAAATTGTTATTGAGCATATCGGTCAACCCATTGCGCCATTTATAAAGACCGATAGTGACTTATTTTTGCAGACAAGGATTTCCTCATTGCTTTATCTAAAGTTCATATCTATTTGGGTAGCTTTGCTTATTTATTACTTGGCTTGCATTTGTTCTCAATTGAGACATGTATATTCTAACTATCTTCGTATCAAACATTCAAAGCCAAGGTTAAATTCTTTTGAGAAAACCGATGCTATTATAATATCTCATCAGAACACATCGGATATAGAGTGCAAAACACATTGCATTGCCAGATGGAGAGATTCCAAATTTGAACCATTCGTTTGATTACCTCCAAAGCCGTTCTCACACCAAGATCGGCTAGAAAATAAGAAGTATACCTTCAATTCAAGCATGTGTGATCAAATATTTGATTTGTGGCTGAAGAATAATTACATAATAATTCTTGATCACCATGTCAAGCCATCGATTCAAGGACGAATGTATTGTAGGTTGCATCATTCATTCAAACATAATTTCGAGGATTGCAACATGTTTCACCAAATAGTCAAATCGACCATTGATAAGGGCCGATTGAGAATTGTTGAAACACCAAAGGATGACCAGTCTATTCCGATTGGTCTTGATGGCAAAAAGTTTTTGAACCGGCTACTTCAAGCCAATCCATCTAAAGAGAAGGTAAAAACTATAGGTGACGGGATCAAGCTTTCAAGTAAAGAATTTGTTGAGGAGCACAATGAACCTAAACTTGATGGTGAGAATTCCAATGAAGCTACAATGAAGATGCCAAGGATTGGGGGCAACAAGCAAATCCAATGATCGACGAAACAAAACCAAAAGAATATAGAGGCCGGAATAAGTGCAAGTGTAAGAAATCAAAAATAAATTTCGCTAAACTATTGGATAAATATCAAAAGAAGAGTGAAGAGAAGAATGCTTATCGACCAAATCATGCTAAGAAACCAAGATCACCCCCAAGGCGCGAATATGAGGATCGGTATTGGCAAAGTGAGAATCTTCATGCAACATATTCATATCCTTATTTTGGGCCGCCAATGCCATAGCCGTGGATGCCTCCCTATGCTCATGTAGATCCATATCGATCATGGGATAGGTATGATACTGATACGTCTCCATCGTGTCTACTTTTCAAAACACTTTTGCCCTCATTTTGGACTCTAAATTGCATGATTTGAATGGAACTAACCCGGACTGAAGCTGTTTTCAGCAGAATTGCCATGGTGTTATTTCTGTGCAGAAATAAAAGTTCTCGGAATGACCTGAAAATGAACGGAGAATTATTTTGGAATATATAAAAAATACTGGAAGGAAGAACCACGTCAGGGGGGCCTCCACCTGTCCACGAGGGAGGGGGGCGCGCCCCCTGTCTCGTGGGCCCCCTGACTCTCCACCAACCTCAAACCTGACTCCATATATGCACTTTCAGGGAGAAAAAAACCAGGGAGAAGGATTCATCGCGTTTTACGATAAGGAGCCGCCGCCAAGCCCTAAACTCTCTCGGGAGGGCTGATCTGGAGTTTGTTCGGGGCTTCGGAGAGGGGAATCCATCGCCATCATCATCATCATCCATCCTCCATCATCAATTTCATGATGCTCACCAACGTGCGTGAGTAATTCCATCGTAGGCTTGCTGGACGGTGATGGGTTGGATGAGATTTATCATGTAATCGAGTTAGTTTTTTTAGGATTTGATCCCTACTATCCACAATGTTCTAAGATTGATGTTGCTATGACTTTGCTATGCTTAATGCTTGTCACTAGGGCCCGAATGCCATGATTTCAGATCTGAACCTATTATGTTTTCATCAATATATGAGATTTCTTGATCCTATCTTGCAAGTTTATAGTCACCTACTATGTGTTATGATCCGGCAACCCCGAAGTGACAATAATCAGGACCACTCCCGGTGATGACCGTAGTTTGAGGAGTTCATGTATTCACTCTGTGTTAATGCTTTGGTCCGGTACTCTATTAAAAGGAGGCCTTAATATACCTTAGTGTCCAATAGGACCCCACTACCATGGGAGGGTAGGACAAAAGATGTCATGCAAGTTCTTTTCCATAAGCACGTATGACTATATTTGGAATACATGCCTACATTACATTGATGAACTGGAGCTAGTTCTGTGTCACCCTAGGTTTTGACTGTTACATGATGAACCGCATCCAGCATAATTCTCTATCGCCGATCCATTGCCTACGAGCTTTCCATATATTGTTCTTCACTTATTTTCTTTTCAGTTGCTACTGTTATCATCACTACAAAACACCAAAAAATATTAGTTTTGCTACCGTTACCTTTTAGTACCGTTACCACTACTATCATATTACTTTGCTACTAAATACCTTGCTATAGATATTATGTTTCCAGGTGTGTTTGAATTGAAAACTCAGCTGCTAATACTTGAGAATATTCTTTGGCTCCCCTTGTGTCGAATCAATAAATTTGGGTTGAATACTCTACCCTCAAAAACTGTTGCGATCCCCAATACTTGTGGGTTATCAGATACAAGGGCACATTCTCCTTGTTATTTTAGACCATCTCACCTGTATTATGCAGCTCCGAGAAGATCAACATTTGAACAATCACATGTTAAAGACTGTTTCAATCATAAGGAATCGGTCTGAAGCTCAAGGAATGAGAAAGAGGTCGTCAAGCAAGTTTACCGTGTTAACAGAGATGGTCATAACAGTGCAACTTCAGATTTGATCTGAAATGAAAAAGAGCCAATTATAGTGTTGACTTTGGCTACTAAAGGCAATGAGATGAAGCAACCACTTATTGAGAGTCAAAGTGCCAAATCTGGAGAAAAGAAGTTGAGTGCACAAGTCCAAAAAGGAATTGCCATTGGTCAAGACAGAATCATAGCCAAGATGCCCACTCGGCTTATCATATTGGCAAAAGAAGAAATTACAAAATCTTAGCGCACAAGAGCTGAGATAGAAGAACATGGCATGGGTTCACAAGACGATCAATCATAACAAAAATGATGTGCATACTTCTATTGCAAAAAGTAAAATAAAAGAGAAGAAAGGGAAGAATGGAAGCAACAAACACTTAAGCCGAAGGTGTGCATCACAACATCAAAATCTTCGGTTAGCACATCATCCATTTTCTTCAACAATGCCATTGATGCCTTTGCCATGGAATTCATCCATAAGTATGATCAATTACCCTTCATGGATTTTATTTTGATCCATGGATGCAACATAATTTTCTATATGATGACATGGTATTACCAAATCACTATACATTTGGTTAGTTACATTTTTGTTGCTAATACAAAGGGCCAAAATATTTTATTGCTATTTCATTTGTTTATTTTGGCTATACATACTTTGGTGGGTGAATTCTACATGGACCTCAGGGAAATGGCCAATATTTATCAATCGCCCTAAGAATATATCTAAGAATGGCCGATGTGGTATTCTAACATCGTCCTTAGTTTGAGTTGAGATTGAGATAAGTGCTTGCATAGAAATTTGTCAAATTGATGCCATTGAAGATATTATGCATAGACCAATTCACCAAAATTGCAAAGTGTAATTATGGTTTTATTGGGTGTCCTTTGGCTTACTAGTTTTCAGAATTTACGTAAGGCCAAATCATGGTTGATTTTATTACCGATCATCATATTGACATCATGGATAGTATTGGTTTTAGCTTTATCTCTCTAGTACCATGGAGATTTTATATTGGCGGTTAAATTTGTAGCAATGACCAAGGTGCGGGTGTTGTTTATATATCTTCTTATGGTGCAATTTTGTGAAGCCTCATGCCGCTTAAAATATTTAGGAACAAATGATCAAAGCCCAATACACATTGTTATTCGGATTGGAGCTTTTCCTTGCTATAGATACTATACATATTGCGGCTTCCGGTAATTCGTTATTAGTAGTACAACAAATATCCAATGGTTATCAATGTTTTGACGAATCACCTTTAGTTTATCTTGAGGTATGTCTAGACGTAAAAATTGCCTGGGGTTGTTTTAATATTCATCATATATCTAGGCATGAAAATTGGAGAGTGTTGGCATAGCAAACATACGGCTACCATGTTGGTCATGGTGTATTGCACGTCTATCTCATTAGCCGATGCTTGTTCTTGCCAACATAGGTAAGGTCGAGTTGGAGCTCACCACCTCGGCCACTAATGAAAGTTTTATGCAGATGAAGTAAGGATTGGAGGAAGTTCATTCTTTATTATCTCCAAAACCCTAGCGAAAGGGTGAACAATATGGTTCGGAGGATGACTTTGATCGATGGAACCTTATCACCGGATTGTTATAGAAGTTGAGAAGTTGAGAAGTTTTCACCCAAGTTTGCATCAATAGGTTCAAACAAGCAATGGCTGATATATACTTATCGTCCTAAGAACAGGAAAAATGGCCGATGGAGTGTTGACATCGTCCTCAGAACAAGCTATGTGTAAATTATTTTTCGGCACACAAGCTTTGCTGAAAAACAGAGGGGCACGTGTTGACACCAGATTTTGGCATGGTCAAGAACACAATTAAGACGGCCTCAAATGCAAAAGTGCTGAAAGTGAGAAAGTTATATATTGTCAAAAGGAGAAACTTTGATATTTGGGCCATAGCCATTCGATCTCATCTCTAAAGCCGAAGTTGTGTTCAAAGTACTGAAATTTTGTATTCAGAACACTATTCGGCTGATTACGCCATCAAGACGGCCTCATATAGAAACACGATCTACACTAGTTGTCTTCTTCTCATAGAAACGATTGATTTCGATATAAAAATGTCCCAATCCGAATTCATATGCAAAAGTTAGAGCCATCGGAAGGCAGCCCTGTCAGGAGGCGAAATATGTCGCGCCCCACCACACACATGTCTAATGGGTAGCGCGAGCAATCAGATGTTTTGCGTGACGGTTTTGGCCTAGAAGATGACATCAAATAGAAAAATGTTCAACATCAAAGTTGTTCATCTCGTTGAAACTAGTAAATATTCTTTTGGGTGCGTTTTCATCCGAGGTAGATTACTGCCACAAAAAAGATCCGCGAGGTGCAGCCAGTTTAAAACGAATAATTTTGGAAAGTTCAGACAAAACCAATCCGAATTTGACTAGGGTTTTGAACGTGAATCCAAGCCTTTTCCTTGCATAGGAAGTCCACCCGCCTCTTATATACCTAAGGGGTGACGGCCGATTGAACAACACATAATCGAACAAAGCATCTACCACTTTTTTATCTTTTATCTTTTCTCCTTAACCCTAGTTGTTCTTCTTCCTCGTTCTTCGTTTGTTCTTCTTGTTGCAGGGCAGCGAATCTCGAGGCCCTAGGGGCGATCAGGTCGACTTAGGGAAGACCATAGCCACCGCGCACCCTAACAGGGTCCCTCCCAGACGTGTGGGGTTTCGGGTCCTCAAAAGCACCCGCCGGATTGCCTGCGTACCGCGCTTCCGACCGGGTCTCCTTCGACGTGAGCCGCGGTGCATCACCCCCAGCTGCGAGGGTACACGGTGAGATGTTCGTGTGCGAACTGGTGGCTGATGGGTCCATTCACCTGGGTCCATTTGGCTGGGCACTTGGGCGGCCACAGCCAGCACCAGGCAGAGGGGCGGGGCACCTGGGGCCTCCAGGTCGGGCACTCGGGGTATCCAGGGGCGTTCCCCAGCCAGCGACCGGCCACCCGAGGCCATGGATGGCCGGCCACCCGAGGCCATGGATGGCCGGCCCCCCAGAGTCTCCAGGACCTCCACGTCCTCCTTCTTCGCGTTTCCCTCTTCCTTCTTCTCCTTCCCAGATGCTTGGGTCTCCCTCCTAGCTTCTTCATGGGACTCTTCTTTGTACCTAAGAATGCACAACATTTCCGTTTGAGGTAGAACCCATTTCCCATGTGAATTCGAACAAAGATCGAAGAGAAAAGAGTTAACCTCGATTTCAATGGCACGTGCACGATCTCTCGCCATTGGTCCTCTTAGTGCTTGTGGTTGCGAGGGGATGTCCATGGAGATGGTCGAAGGATGCTCCGCATCATCTCCCCCTCCCCCTTGGGAGAGATCCGTCCGCGCATCGTGATCTTCATCACCATGGTACTTGGCCAAGTCCTTGACGTTGAAGATGTCGCTTACGTTGTACTTGTCGCATGGAATGTCGATGTTGTAGGCATTGTCATTGTAGCGCGCGAGCACCTTGGAGGGTCCATCGGCTCTCAGAAGTAGATTGGACTAGCGCTCCTTGGGGAAGCGGTCCTAGCGGAGATGTAACTATACGAGATCACCTGGTTGAAACACCATCGATGACATGTTGATGTTGAGCTTGGAGGTGAGGCAGTGTATTTGACGCTGGATCATGGACCTTGTTTCTTCATGCATCTTCTTCAGGTAGGTGGCTCTTGCGCTAGCGTCCATGTTCACTCGTTCTTGGAGTGCTAGAGGAAGGATGTCCAAGGGAGACAAAGGGTTGAAGCTGTAGACAACTTCGAAAGGGGACTTGCCGGTAGTAGAGTGTCTTGCACGATTGTAGGTGTACTCATCGATGGGTAAGCATTCCTCCCACTCCTAGATATTCTTCTTGGTCAATAGGCGTAGGAGAGTGGAGAGCGTCCGGTTGATAACTTCCATTTGGCCATCGGTTTGAGGATGATAAGCCATCGAGAATAGTAGCTTGATACCGAGCTTGGCACATAGCGTCTTCCAAAAGTAGCTAAGGAACTTGACGTCGCGGTACGATAAAGTTGTCTTTGGCCCTCCATGTAACCTCAAGATTTCCCTACAAAATAGATTTGCAACATATGAAGCATCGTCTATCTTATTTCATGGGATGAAATGTGCCATTTTATAGAATCGGTCCACAACAGCAAATACGGAATCCTTGCCATTTTGAGTCCTAGGTAATCCGAGCACAAAATCCATGCTAATATCTTTCCACGGTTGATGTGGGATAGGAAGTGGCCTATGTGAACCATGGGATTGAGGTTGTGACTTAGCTTTGCGGCATGTAGAGGATCGGTTGGTGAAGCATGAGACATCGCGGAACATCTTGGGCCAAAAGTAGTTCTTGGAGAGCGTGGCAAATATCTTCTCTCGTCCAAAATGTCACATAAGTCCTCCTCCATGAGCCTCTTGCAAAATTAACAAACAAAGAGAAGACTCAGAGATACATAGTTTGTTAGCTTTCATTAGATAACCATTTTTGATATAATATTGCTCCCAAGATGTATGTGTCATACACTTAGCATAAGGAGTAGCAAAAGTAACATCGTGCTCATATAAGTCTTTGACATGTTCGAGTCCAACAACATTCAATTCAAGTTGAGTAACTAACATGCATTTGCGGGAAAGAGCATCCACCACAACATTTTCTTTGCCCTTAATGTACTTGATCACCTAAGGGAAAGATTCAATAAATTCACTCCATTTAGGATGCCGTTTATTCAAGTTGGTTTGACATGTAAGGTACTTAAGTGTCTCATGATTGGTATGTATGTCAAATTCATGTGGGCGAAGATAATGCTCCCAAACATGCAAGACACGCACTAAAGCATACAATTCTTTTTCATAGATGGGATAGTTAAGTTGAGCACCAAAAAGTTTTTCACTAAAGTATGCAATGGGTAACTTTTTTGCATCAACACTACACCAATTCCATTACCACTAGCATCCCAATGAACCTTAAAATTGTTGTCAAAATTAGGCAAAGCAAGAATCGGAGCATGTGTAAGCAAAGATTTGAGCTCATCAAATGCGGTAGATTGCAAAGGTCCCCAAAAAAAGGGTGCATTTTTCTTACTCAAGGCATGCAACAGCGTGCCAATAGTGCTAAAGTCTTTCACAAAGTGACAATAAAAACACGCTAGACCAAGGAAACTACGCACTTGTTGCAAGTTAGTGGGTTGAGGCCAAGTTTTAATCATGAATATGAACACCCTGTTAGTACACAACGAAGCCCAAGAAAAAAGTTTGTCAACGCCGAAAATGCATTTGTCCATATTAGCATAGAGACGTTCTTTCCGAAGAGTTTGCAAAACAACTCTAAGATGGTTAACATGATCTTTTAGGGGAAAAGCTAACATGCAACCGACCGATCATGTGTGCCGCATCCGCCGGCTCCGCGTACGTCAGGTCATCTCTTTAATCAGACGGACGAGAGCGTCCCTGCTCCCACGTCATGCGCGTTCGTTTTCTGAAACCGACCAATTCACCCCAACCATTTCCTGAAACAAAGCCGTTGTTTTGGGAAAACGCCCTTGTAGCTGAAGCCGCAGCGTGTTCTTGCTAGGTTGGGAGAGGCGACGAGGTCTGGATCTGGGAGGGTGGCAGCACGGCCGGGGCTAACCTACCGCCATGATGACGACTTCATCTTCGGGAGCAATGGCGGCCGCCGATAACCCAAGCAGGTACGGATCTCCCCCGGTGATTTCTCCTCCTTTCCTCCATTTTTTTTGGCTGCCGCGACCACATTTCCCACGCGCTTTCCCTGCTCCGCCGCCTCCCATCCCGGCCCTCCCTGCGGCTCCTCCTCCCACTACGCCTCTCCGTCCTCCGCTTCCGCCGCCTGCCCCACTTCTTCCTGTCCACCTTCAACACACTCTTCGTCGCCGGCCCCAGCCCCCTGTCGCTCCACCTGCAGCTTCTCCTCTGCCTCCTCTCCTCCACGCCGCCTACTTCTCGTTCACGCTCAATCTCCACCGGCTCATCTCATCCCGCCTCCCCATGCCGGCGTCGCTCGTCCTCGCCTCTCACAACCTTCTCATCGAGGCCGCCGCCCGCTCCGGCCACCTCGCCGTGTTGCTATCGCTCTTCCACCGCCCATGCTCCCTCCACGTGTCGCCAGACGCCCACACCTTCCGCATGCTTACCCAGTCGCTCTGCCGCTGCGGCCAGGTCCACACTACCACTACCCTGCTCGATTAAATGCTGCACACGGGCATCCCTGCCGATCCTCTGCCATACACCACCATACTCAACGCCCTCTGCCGCAAGAAGCAGCTCCAGGAGGCCTACCGATTGATGTGCCTCATGCGAGGCCGTGGGGTCTCGCCTAATATTGTGCACTACAACACTGTCATTGTTGGAATGTGCCCCTGAAACAGAGCCGTTGTTTCAAGAAAACGCCCCTGCAGCTGAAGCCACAGCGTGTGCTCACGGGTTTGGGAGAGGCAACGAGGTCTGGATCTAGGAGGGCGGAGGCGCGGCCGGGGCTATCCTACTACCATGACGATGACGACATCTTTGGGAGCTGCGGCGGTCGTCGACAACCCAAGTAGGTAAGAAATCTCCCTCGGATCCCCGTGATTTCAATATTTCCTTCCATTTTGTCTGGCCGTCGTGTGATCGAGGGATAAGGTTGTAGGGATGGCGGTGGGTTTGTGCACCCGTTGTGGTGGTGGGCGCTGGTGGCAGTGAGCCGGCGCGGCGGCTTTTTTGGTGCGGTGGAGATTTGTGGTGCTCCGCTGTTGTTCTAGGATTACATGGGTGGTAGTTTTGTACTAGGAGGAGGAGGTCGCCGGTGTAGTAGGAAGAGGTGGTCGCCAGCGTAGTGGGAGGCCAGAAATTGCCGGTGTTGCAGGAGCTCATAACATTTTTTTGCTGGGGTTGTAGAGTTTCAGAATTTTTGCATCTCATAACATTGTTGAACTTACTTATCTCTTTCATAGGGAAAATTCTGTGTAGGCCATAGCAAAGTTTTTGATTTATGCAGTTGATTTCTCCCTGTATCCCTTCATGTGTTATGTGAATTTTTTGTAGTAGTGGATTGCGTGAAGCATCATAGATTATGTTTCAGATTTGACAGAACCACAATTTTTCTGCAACAGTCTATGAAAAATGCTGAGAGTTGTGAGAGCTTGCTGGTGTTGCATATTTGGAGTTCACTATAATTCATTATTGTTCAAATGAAGAGGGTGAGACTTGTGAGAGGTTGCTGGGGTTTCCTGTCCATTTTGCTTTTATAGCTAAAATGGATGCACAAGCTATGCGAGTTGCACGAATGAAGGCAGTAATTGGTTTTCCTGGAGCTTATTGTTTTATTTCTTGGAGCTAAAATGGATAGCTCATTTATTTTATTTTATTTTTTCTTATTCTTGTAGTTGTGTTTCTTGTAGCTTCATAGCATCAAAGCTCGACTTATTTTTGTTTTTGTTTCACAGCATGGCCATCTACCAAACCCGATGGTCAACAAAGTGGTTGCGCAACATAGGTAATTCCATCCAAGGGAAGAAGAGAGATGTACTAAGCAAGTGCAGCTTTGGGGATTTGTTGCACATATCTCCTATGCCTCCTCCGCCAGAAGGGCTTCTGGATTTCATAGTTATGAGTATCGACCCCAAGGAGCATCTACTCAAGTATGTTTCTTTTGAGCATCTTCATTTAACCATGTGTTTTTTCTATTTTTAGTCTGTTGATAGCATTTTTCTCTTTTTTGCAACATCTACTAATTTCATTTTCATGTTTCTACGTAGGATTAATGATCGCAAGGAAATACACTTCACAAAAGACATGGTTAAGAAGATTTTCAATGTCCCTTCTGGTAGTAGGCCATTAGGATTCGGCAAGAGGGGCAAATCAGATTCCCGAAATGTGTATTTGGGTGTTCATAGGGCTCCGATAGCCACCACAAAAGTTGTTCTATCAAAAGGGGATGATGACGATGAGGATACCATTAGTAGATCATGGGTTTTACTGTGCTTATCATTGGTCCTAGCTCCCGGGATAGGAAACATGGTGCGTCTTGATTATCTCCACACCTTACGAGACATGAGTGTTGTCCATGAGTTAGAATGGGATGAGCATATTCTGTCCGATGTGATGAAGGAAGTTAAAAAGTACCAGGGTAAGAGGTCTAAAGGTAAAGGGAAATTCCTGATTGGCGGCTGTCTACCGATGCTTCCGATACAGACCATCATTCCCATAACAATTCTATATTCTTTTCTAGACAACAATTTTTTATAGGCGCTCATGTTCTGTTTTTCTTTTTGTTTGTGTTTGCAGGTAATTTACATGGACCACCTTGACATTCCAAGAGCATGCATAGTTGATCATACCATCGACTACTCATTGCGACGAGCTTGTTTTGTTCATGAAATGGACTTCACCGCTGTTGTTGCAGTCGACACACTAGATGATGGATTTCGGAAGCGCCTTGTAAGTAACTTATTTTTTTGATTTTTTGGAAACATGACCTTTTGTTTTCTTTGCAAATTTCTTAATCCTTGTTTCACTTTTTCAAATGCAGTTCAACTCTAGTACACCGTATGCAACACCCAAGTTTATGTCATATGTAGATCAGCTTGCCCAAAGATCAATACAAGGCATTGTCACAGAGGATATGCCGAAAACAAATACCAAAGGCGGAGATGTTGCTTCCGTAGAACCCATTATGGATGTGCCGGAGAGCTTGCACACACAAGCCAATCCAAAGGGGGAGCTGATGTGGGCTCTCAAGAAAAACCTAAGGGTGGTATGGAGGGTACTGATGACAGAGAAGAGACTGTGCACGAGCCACCTCTGGATAACATGGGGGATGGTGATGATGTGCGCAGATCTTTGGAGGAGTGGCTACCTGCATTGCCTACATTCGATGAGTTAGAGGTGAGAGCCATACAACATTTCTTTGTATCCATATCTTGCATGAGTGCCATGTCAAAACTACTTACAAACAACTAATGTCCTTTTCCTGCACTCATCTTTTTTTGTTTTTGTTCATTCACAGCTGCCCCCACATCTTCGTGACATATACAACAAGCACAAAGAGCTACATGCTACAGAACTTAATGCCGCGTTAAGCTCATTTGGGAGGGTGTTGCAGGTCATGTATTGCAAACGCATGGGCCTAATGTTTTTGAGGCAGTCAAAGCTGGATCCAGGAGGGATGAGGACAAAGATGAAGTGGCAGATGTCAATTTCAGTGTATCAGGAGCTCCCACTACAGGCATGTGTGATGCCACTAAATTGTTTCCGTAGCAGCCTAAGAAACCAGATGGCGTTCATGGGACTACAGCAACCGCTACTGCCACTGAATCTTCTCCGCAACAGCCTCAGAAACCATATGGCGTGCACGGGAATACAATAACCTCTATAGCCGCTGCCACCAAACCTTCTCCGCGGAAGGCTAAGAAACAAGATGGCGTGCATGGGACTACCACAACCCCTACATGTAGTGCCACTGAATTTTTTCCGCAGCAGCCTAAGCCACCAGAAGGGACAAAGAGTGGGGATCCAGTAGCTGAAGTGGATCACACAAACATTGTCCCAGGCCAGAAGAGTGAACACAACAATGGCAGTGTTCATAGCAATGCAAAGGGAGAAGATTCTTGTAGCAAGGTAAACATTGAACAGAAGTCGCCTCGCAGCCCAAGCTCCCCATTTGTGAATTTGACAAGAAGGCAAGGGACACTTGAAGATGGGCCTTCATTTGGCTTATTTGAACCTGGAAGTGGCGACGATTTACTTTTTCAGGATCCATGACAAGTTAGTAATTCACCTGCACGATCATCTCGTCTTTTTGATGTGGACTCTTTCTTGGAGATTCGAGCAAGAAGTCCTTTATTTGATAGTTCTCCTGGCAGTTCAACTGGTCCAGTTTATGATGTGACCTCCCTCGCAACATATCCCCCATTATCGACAAGCCCTGCAGGTTTTTACAAGTCATCCCCGCAACTTTTTGTTACGCAACATATCATCATCTGTTTTTGGAACTTTAGTACATCAATGCTCCAATTTGTTACTCACAAGTTCTTATTGCTTTCTCTTCCTTTTTTGTTGCAGAAGCAGGTGTTGATGAGACAAGAGAGAAGGAGGAGGTGGTTGAAGTCAGCAGCAGTCAAAGCCATGATGGGAAGAAGCCTACACTTAAGAGAGTTGCACCGCCTGCACCAAGCGCACGCAAGTTGCAAAAGATGAAGAAGATAAGAGCTGATGCAATAGAAGATGTCATATACCAAAGGTACTATTGTACTAATTATCGTATAAAGGACCCACTCGAAGGCGAGCCTCTATAAGTGTTTTTTTGCACTTTTTATATGTGTGTTGAGAGAAAAAATCCATCCATTTTTATCGGCACCTCCTAACCGAGATATTGTTTCTTTTTGCAACAAATAGCCCTGCATTTATCAGGATAGGTGGTTTTGATATTTCCTTCAAACATTTCAGTAATGGGCTCAAAAAGCGCGGACATTTGAATAATGCGGTGATGTCACTTTACATTGAAAGTTTCAACATTGAGCAGACGTGCAACTCAACCAAGCCAAGGAAGTTTGCGTTCTCACCACATGTTGTTGTGAGTTAACTAACATGTTTTTGTTTGCTTTTTTTGTCACTTGAGTTTTCCACCCGCAACATAGTAGATTTTTACATGATAGTTACTAGGTTTTCACCTTTTTGCTGTGACCATTTTTTTGCTTTTCATATAGACCAAGCTTTGTGTTGATCCAAGTTCATTCAAGACAAGTACATGCATTTGAGATTTGACCAGGGTCTGTGAGAATAATGACATCATGGAATTTGATCAAGTAAAGCTATCGCTCAACTATCGCTTATAGTGCAAACTTTTTCTTGTAGCGCAACAATGTTTCCGTTTTATTTATCTATTTTTTTTAATTTTTGTAGCTGTTCTTCACCATAGTCCAAAGAGACCATTGGGCAGTTGTTGTTGTAAATTTCATGAAAAAATAGTTTAATGTCTTTGACTCCAGGAGCTTAGACCCTGACTATGTCAGCATCCTTGAGAAGCCTTGTGGCAATCTAGTATGGAGTTGAACACATCTTTTTTATGTTATTTTCCCTTTTTGTTTTTTCAAATCAATGTTGCAGTTCTAATCAATTCGACATTTCCAGATAACAAACTTCAAAGCACTAGTCAGAGAATTTAACCCATGGAAGCAAGATTTTGGCACATTTGAGATGTTCAGTCCACCAAGCTACCCGCAGCAATCAACACCATACAATTTTTTTCTATTTTATTCATTTGTGGATTTTTGGAACTTTACAACCTGTTTAGGAAGTATTTTCATCTCTTATTTGTGATCTCATGTTTCCTCTTCATCCTATTTCCATGGCAGATTTGATTGCGACATCTTTGCTATTCTATACTTGGAGAATTTAACTGCGAGGGGGATGAAGCCATTCAATACAGTACGGCTCAGAATCATTTATTTTATTTTTCTTCTTTTGCAACCTATGAAACACTATTAGTAAATAAATTCTAGCAGTCGACTGCTATCATATATTTATGAAATTTTATGTTATTACCCACCTTTATTTTCATCCCCTGCTAGTAGTGTCTCACAATGTGTTTTTTCTCTTGTTGTGTATGCTCAGTATGCAAAATCGTTGCTCAATTTCTGGAAGTACATTGCAGCGAAGTTTTTCAAGCGCCCTCAAAACACCCTTAACTCAGAGGATGAGGTTCAAGCTTTGCAGAAAAACTCATAGATTGATGGTAACCGCAACAAGACTTCTCTAGTAGTTTTGACCTCTTTTTTGCGGTGCATGTGTGTGCGACATGTTTGTAACCGAGCTCTCTAGTAGTCTACAAAATGAAAGTTCTTCGGAAGTTTATCCCTCAATTTTGTATGGTGGAGACATGATGTTTCACTACTGATCTGGTGTTTTTGCACACCTATATATAATGTAGACATGATTCCAATGGCAGTTGTTACCTTTTCCTGAAAGTGTGTTCTTTTTTCTGCACACTGGTGTTGTATTCGAGCCATTTGTTGCATTAGAAATCTTTTACTAGAAAATGTCAAAATTTTCTATAATGATCATCATCTCCATAACATTTTTTTAGTTACACTAGCAAAATGATGAACTCAAGGCATTTTCTCATCACAATATCATGTACCTATAACATAAAATGAGAAGTGCTCATGTTCCTGTAACATGAATACATCTTGTAACATAACCAAAATGAAAAGTGCCCTTCGTGTGAAGATCATGTTTTCATGTAACAGGAAAACATTATCTTTTTTTCCAACTGGTGAGACCACACAAGCTTTTTTTCATGTAATATGGATTAATATGGGATGTATATGCATAGAAACAGTGAGGTTGTATATCCCAAACCCAAGCAACTACATGGAGTAAACATAACACATGTTTCAAATTGAAATTAAAGCTTGCACATCATCAATTTTTGCAAAAAAAGAAGTTAGAAATGTAGCTCAAACACAGGGAGCAAGTACAGCTTCCTTAGGAGATGAATACGAAACACCCAAAGCTGGCTGATGGGGGATCTTCTCCCAAATGAAAAACATTTTTCTTAGGAGGATCTTCCCCCCTATTTCTCTCATATCTTTTTCTAGAGCTTTAGTTGCGTTGCTTGGGAAATGTTTGGGTCACTTGCCTTCACGTCTCTCATGTATTGACAAGCTGGGACTGCATGTCCAACCTCAGAGCAGAACTGGCATTTAGGGGGTGTTGTCCCCTCCATTGCAGCTTTTAGTGGCCCACATGTCTGAATATTGTGTCCTTCTTCATGGCAGTACTTGTAGTGGACAATCCTTTTTCCAGCTCTTGGCTTTCCTGCTGCCGTAGGCTTCTTCTCTTGTAGCTTCACCTTCTTTTTTTGCTCATTGTCTCGTTGCTCTACCAGTGTTTTCTTTCTCTTCTCTCTTTCAGTTGGCCGACCTTTCTTAGGGACACGAGCTACGTTTTGTAGCATCTCCGAGCTTTGATCCTGTGGTAGGTCAGCATTCAATGTTCCCTTTGCGGCAGTGAGTGGTGTTGGGGGTTCACTGTGCTGTGTTGCTTGTTGTCCTAGCAGTGCTCCTCTCTTTGCCGCTACTATGGCAGGGTCAATAAGAATTATTGCTTCATCTAATATCTTGTAGGCATCATCATTGCAACATGCACTAGAGGAAAGCCATGTCAACCTTCGACACAAGGAGTTGTATTTCAGCGTGTTCGGTGAGGGATGCCCGAAGTCCAGCAATCGGCCAGTCCTGCCCATGCTTGTTTGTGGCTGCTTTAGACCACCTCTCCAACAAGTATTGCCGCAGAATTTCTTGAACATTCAGATGCACCATTGCCCTTATTATATGTGCACAAATCAGGCCATTCATCTCAATGTAGTGGCAACTATAATCAAACAACCCGTCATCCATAATAACATGCACATAATGGATTTTTGAGTTCTCATAGTAGCTTGCCTTTAGCTCAAACATCAGGCCTTCCCCTTGATACTCAGTGTCTTGGTTGATAACAAAGCCGGTAGACGTGATCACCTACTTCTAGAACTTGCCAAAGACGCTACAGTGTAGTAAGCAGCAGGTTGGCGCTCAATGTTGTACCTGCAACAACACAAGAAACAGGTCACAAACCACATCACACACAAACTTGGCCCAACAACATTTTTTTTCTTTTTTGGTAAAGAGCAAAAGTGTGAGTACCGAGAGTTTAGTGGCGGAGTTGTTGTTTCACCAGTGAATCCAACATTGTCTTCACAATCAAGCATAGTTTCTTGGCACATTTCATATTGCTGGACAAACCTCCAAACGGAATCAGCATGACGAATCAGTGTCTTCAAATATGAGTTGAGACCCTTAGACCTTCCCGTTGTGCTTGTGAATGAGAAGAATTTGTTCTTGATGTACGCTGGAGCCCAAATGTGCCTTGTTCGCCACATGTTCTTCAGGTGTTTGTTCTCAGCCACTTCAAAACAATGCAACATTTGTTGCCATGTTTCCTCAAACTCCTCAACATTTTCCGATTGATTGATACAAGTGTAGACCACATCTGTAAACACTTCATCTCTGCTCAACAGCCTTCCCAACTTGGAACGTGCATTGCTAAACACATGAAACTTGCAACACCTATGGCAGGTGTTTGGCAACACATGCTCAATAGTTGGTGCCATCACTTGGTCCTGGTCGGTCATGATGTTTGTGGGATGCTCGTTATCCATCACAACCATCCACTGCTGGAAGACCCACTTAAATGTTTCAATAGTTTAATCTGGTAACAAGGCACACCCGAGTGCAATCATCTGGAGGTGGTTGTTGACCCCAACTATAGGAGCAAATGGCATGTTGCATCTGTTGGTGCAGAAGGTTGTATCGAAGAACACACAATCTTTATATTTCGGGTAAAATGCCCTTGTTCTCCCATCAACCCAAAATAAGGCAGTCACAGAGTTTGTTGCAGGATCCTTTTGCTTTGCATAGAAAAACTCTAGATTCTCAACCTTTCTCCTCTCAAAGTACTTGACTGTCATATCCATGTCTCGGAATGTTAGCCCTCTTTGGAGCTTTGCACATTCATTCAGAACAGCTCTCTTCACATATGGGAGTATCTTGGTGTCACCTCCATGGAACCTACCAAGGACACCCATGCAATCTGAAATTGATAGGTTCACATCATGCAACATATACTACGGTGTTCCACCAATGGATACTGTGGTGTACTGCGGTGCGACTGGTAGTACCTAACACACTCCGGCTGTTCCACCAATGGATGTGTATGCTCCGCAATAAAACAAGTCACTGTCCATCACAAACAGAAAAATTGCCTTGGAGACAACTCCCTTCCCCTTCAGTCCCATGGTCCTGCATCAGAGTTGTTGCACAACAGCCATTTTCATCTCCCCATGGAATCAGTAAAAAAAGAATCCTATTTCAGAAATTCATGTACCCAACAAAAACATGCAACATAATCAAACCAACATAAATTCTACATGTGCAAGGGTGTCCCATGAACACGCAACATGCACATTCAAATCACACAGTTGGAGCAGGGCATTAACAGAAACATGCAATGTGTTTTTTCTGAAAAAAACATACACAGTGAAATGAAAGCGAAGGCATTAACAAGTTTCATAAAATTTAGAGCAGGGGGCAACTAACCAATGAAACCAGAGGCATCAGCCAATGCAACTAAATTTTTCTGAGTCTCATGTTGCATGGATACAAACAGGTAGGACATGTTGAATAGAGTTAATGTTTCAGAAAATATGGAGGCTAATGTGTAACTAAAATTTGGGAAGCTCATTGCACTATTTTTTCACACAGGTGTTCATGTTTTTTCAGAGTGGAACAGAGCTAGTGTTTTAGAAACATGATCTCACCGAAGATTGTTGATGGAATCTACTCGATGGAGCTTCAAGAAACACCACCGGGGGATTTGTGAACCAAGTCAAAGATCTAGCCCGCGGTAGAAGGCCCCGTGCAGTGCTTGGAGCTGACAAAGATGGACGCGTCCATTCTGCAAGCAGTCCTCGGTGAGCTAGATTGGCATCCGATCCCACCATCTGGTGCGCGATGGGGTGTGCCATGGAGGTCCCCCATGCTGGCGGCGGCTGATTTTGTTGTGGTTTGGGGGTGGCGCCGCGCTAGGCGCGGGTCGGTCGGGGCCGGGCAGAGGCTTAGTTTCTGCAACTGGACCATTGTTTCAGGAATTAATTAGTGGGGGAGGCGACCGAGCCGCGTGGTAGGAGATCGATCGGATGGCTGCGCGCCTAGATCGAACGACCATCTAGGTGGCGGACATATCACGCTAATCGGCCGGTGGACTCGTAGCAGCGCCCATCTTTTAGAGACTTACTAAACATGAGTATGTAGTCAAAGTAGACCACAACAAATATGCCAATGTATGCATTAGAAAAAAAGACACATCCGTGACATTTTCGGCCGAACAAATTTTTTTTCGGTCATACCTATGACACTTCTATGACGATAATTGTGACAAAACCCGGTATCATCATAGATGTGGTGGCTCCTACTTACATGACAAAAAATCATGACATAAAATGGGCTTTTCGTCCTGGGAGGGCCGGAGACGTAGCTGAATGACATTCTTTATGGTGGGTGGTCGGGGCCGAGCGATGCACATTTCTCTCGTACGTACGCGCGTGTGTGCGAGGCGTTGGGCTCAAACTGAACCCGAGCGAGGCGTTCGGCTCTAACTGAACCCGAGCAATTGCACTACCGGTTGTGCGTTAGTGAACCGACTGATCAATCGATCCCTTCCTGTTAACTGAACCCGAGTGATTCCTTCGCTACTGTTGCGAACTGAAGCCAATCAATGCTACCTCTGGATGAACAGTGAGAATTGTTGGGGGGGTTTGGATGAACAATTCCCGGTGGGGGTCGGATGAACAGGAACCCGTGGTTGAACAGTACCCCCGTCGATTGAGCCGGTGGATGAACATGACCCCGTGGAGGGCTGGATGAACAGGACCCCGTGGAGGGCTGGATGAACAGGACCCCGTGGAGGGCTGGTTGAACAGTATCCGATGGAGGGCTGGATGAACAGTAGCCCGTGGAGGTGTGGTTGAACAGGACCCCGTGGAGAGGGCTCGTTGAATAGTAGCCGGTGGAGGAGCGTGCGATGGAGGCTGGATGAACAGGAGCCCGTGGATGAACAGTCGCAGGTGGAGGCTAGAGGAGGTTTACGGTGGATGAACAATAGCCCGTGGAGGATGGAGGAGGTCGACGGTGGGGATGAACAGTATCCCGTGGAGTCCTGTTTTGCGGTACACCACACCCCTCTCGATCCACGGGACCCCGTTTCCACCGTAGGATGTCCGTTTCCTCTGTTTTGCGGTACGCCAGACCCCTCCCGATGAACAGGATCCCGTTTCGACCGTGGCCGATCGAACACAAGGCCGTTTCCTCCGTTCTGCGGTACATCAGACCTCGCTTCCATTAGCTGTTCCATCCAAGCCGGTTGGCTCCCGATGAATAGCACACGTTCCATTGCCTCTTGATGAACACGATGCATTCCGTTGCCTCCCCATGAACACAACGACGACGCAGTTTCTCCATTCCGACCCAGCCATGTACACAAGCCCTGGCCGTACATATGCGCGAGTGGGCATTCAAGACCCCGCCCGTATGTACGTACGTGGCCATATTTTCTTTCTTGCACCCTGGTCACTATACGTACGTGTACATGCTACGTGCGCGCCTCTACTACGACACGTGCTGTTGCTTACTCGTCCATGTTTCATCGCTACAGCCTGCAGACAGACCGATCGACCAGTACGTACGTACACGTTCGCCACCAGAGTAACAACGCTACGTACGCTTCAAACAGGTGGGTCCTGACTGTCAGACACTTCCTTGTGTGCGAAGATGTAGCTGGTGTGTCCCAACAGTCAGGGGGGAAATATTTTTTTGTGATATACGATGGCCCATCCGGTGGGTCCCTGCTGTCAGGTGGAGGAATAATTATTTTGCATGTAATAAGGAGGCACTTCCTTGCTGCGGCCGTGGACCCAGTTGTCAGCCTCTTTATGTATAGAACTCTTCCGACGGAAGTCGTTTGTTGCCACATTAACCACGCCACGCCGAGAGCCGGGGAAGACGCAATAGTGGATGCCCACGTGGAGGGGTCTACGTGGGTTGACTGCTTCGACTACGGTGTGAGGCAGCCGTCGCCGGAGAATAACAGGAGGTGTGGGTGAGTATATAGGGATAGCATGGCCAACGGTGGTAGCACAGCCAGACACGGGAGGCAGGAGCAGGTAGCACGGCCGACGCTTGTTTGGGCGGCTGGAACAAGAAGACCGATCTTAAAGAAGCACTACGGATGTTGGATGGACATCGTACGGTCACTGGAGCTAGAATCATTCATATTGACTAAGTTGACAAAGCCCTCCGTCCCCGTCATCTTAGTAGGCCCACAAGTCAGCCTCCGACTATGGTGGGTACTATATAGCAGGGGGAGTATTCATTTTTGTGCGTAATAACGAGGCACTTCCTTGCATGCGAAGATATAGCTGGTGGGTCGGACCTGTCAGCGGGGAGGGGGGACGTTTTTTTGTGAAATACAGAGGCCCTTCCGGTGGGTCCCAGCTATTAGGTGGAGGAATCATTATTTTGCGCGTAATAAGGAGGCATTTCCTTGTGTGGGCTCCTACTATCAGCCTCTTCTGATGGTTGTTGTATGTTGACCATGTTGACCTCACCGCGCAGAGAGCACAAACGTGGTGGACGAGGGAGAGGCCCAGGAAGGGAACGACCCGGAGTTGGCGAAGCCACCGGAGCGGATGCCCACGCTGAGGGGAGTACGAGCGTTGATTGGTCGGCTGCGGGGAGAGGCTGACGTCACCAGAAAATAACAAGATGTGCGGGTGGGTAGAGGGATGGCCTGGCGGCAGCACAGCCAGCCACGGAGGAGGGAGCAGGCAGTCCTGCCGGTGCTGGTTTGGGCGGCTGGAGCAGGAAGATCAGAGAATGAAGAAGCACGGCGGCCGTTGGATGGACATCCAACAGTCACTGCTCTGTGTTAACTAAGTTGACAAAGCCTTGCGTACTCGTCAAAAAAAATTAGGACAACGTCATCGACAACCTAGTAAGCCTAGAAGTCAGCCTCCAAATATGTGGAAAATAGCATACAACCCATTTGCCATTATTTTCAATAATTTACAGCCCATTTTCTAATTCTTGAGGATATTTAAAGACCATATTAATTTTTATTAGCACTACAGACCATATATTCTGGGCACTGCTAAAAAAGTCAACGAAATTTTGCATATTTCGGTGGCGTCATAACTCTTTTAATCATGAAATTTCCAGTCACGTTAAAAATATTTTTAAAAATTTATATCAAAATAATATTCAAAAAACAATTCTCCACAAAAAAATGAATGAAATTTAAAATCTTAACTAGCAAGATGCTCGTGTGTTGCACGGAACATGAAGATGCATTTGTATGAGTAGTTTATCTTGTGGGAGAAAAGACAATATTTTAATGTAATTGCCAGTTGACTTTGGTTTTTATAAGAGTAGAGAGTAGAGAAATCCAGAAAAAAATGATATTTTAATTTAATTGCCGGTTGGCTTTGGTTTAAAACTTTACAGCCCATTTCTTACAACTTATAGACCATTTTCTGGGGAAGCCCATTTCTTACTACGTACATCCATCCTCGTCTTGAAAGATTTGCAGCCTAGCAGGGCTGAGAAAAGCAAGTAGGCCTCGATTTTGGTATTCTCCAAAAAAAGAACCGGGCTAGAAATTTTCATAAAGAAAAAAGATATCAACTAGGCTCGTCATGTGCTTAAATAAAAGCATAAGCGTGGGCTAGATGGGCCACAGCCCCCGCACAACGCACAGTTGAGCTCCGTCTATGAAACTAAAAAATAACTAGGCAAGCTGCTAGGTCCCTGGTGTTATCCGCTCGTTGTGTAATTTTCTCTTTTATTGACTACATTGACAATGGCGTGGGACCTAGTTCTCAAACAATTTGGAGGAAGTATTTTTTTGGCTTGTAATAACGATGCACCTGCTTGCGTAATGCAATGACCTTGGTGGGTCCCTACTGTCAGCCTCTCCACATATAGTCATCTCCTGATTCCTCTTGGTTGTTGACCATGTTGACAATGCCAGACGGTGGCGGGCACAACGAGCAAACCAAGGCGGAGAACGACGGCGAGGCCTCAGACGGGAACAAACAGCCGCCGTGGAAGATGCGACAGTGTAGTGGCAGGTGGAGGGGAGTACGAGGGCAACAACATGCAACTCAAGCTTACAAATAGTACAAAAAGCCCAAGGATTAATTGTCAATCAATTTTTTAGACAAAACACAGATTGAACACGGTAGTAACATCTAACCCAACCACTCTTTTTCGCAGTCACAAACAAATGGATCAGTCTTATCCATAAAATCAACATCCTGTGCAAAAAAAAATATTTCAAGATGACTACAACTTGTTGTAAATAGAAGTCGAGCACGTTTAGAAGCCTATTTGTCCACCTGAAACTTCTTTTTTGATGTTCAATGTGTCCTTCCATGAGAAATCTCTTGTGGTAAAACTTAATCCTCATCGACAATTGTAACCTCACATTCAACAGGAAGAGTGTGACAAAGCTTCTGTTTGCCTGGTTGGATGCATATCCTTCAATCGTTATTGTCCTCAAATGAATGTCATGAGAAGTGAGAAAATCCTGGTGGTTATTACACCACTGATTGGTTATACGTTTTTCTCCATGTGGTCGCAGTCCCTAAGTAGACACAAAGATTGAAAACAGTTAATGTCTGAAAATAGAGTATGTCGAAAGAGCGACTGCTGAACGGTTAATTCTAGTACAATATATACGGTCTTTCAATGTGCATGAAATCATCACCTTTATATATAAAATCTCCAGAGACCGAAAGCATCACAGCAAGCCAATAATTATGTTCAGATCATAACTATACATTCCGGTATATAAGATCTTGATAGAATCCAACAACATTGATAGGCTATCCATGGACAAACTCTTCATTCAGCATATAACATAATATTAGTAGCCAAAGTGTACTCCAAGATGATATAAAAGTTATGTCCACAAATGAAAAATATAGCTTATAATTACAAATGTGTAGATGATAATATACGGTACCTGAAAAAGTGAGGACCCAAACACCAACTTGTTGTGATCATCAAACGGAGCACTAATTAGACCCAAGGTCTCCAGTTTGGGTGCAGAGACGATAGTTATTTGCGAAGGTCTATAACAATTATCAAGGAGCAACCTTTGAAGTGAAGGGACATCTTCGATGATGAGCTGTTGTCCTTCAAAACAAATTCCAATGCTTTTAAGGTGAGGCAAATTTATTTGGAGACAACTGATAGGGATTTATATTCCCAAAACAATCAGCAAGCACTCTAGGGCAGGGCAACTGGAGTGGATGATGCTGTGTAGTGAGGCCTCCGACAGATAAACCACCACAAGCGAAAGTTTTTTAGCAGTGGGAGTTGAAGCATTTGTACCAGATCATCTGGTAGATGGCATCGGGGAAAGGTGGCGGTGTGGAGAGAGGAGGAAAACAACGAGATGGACAACAGTGGTGTGGGCACAAAAGTTACATACCACGAACCACTGTTGTCGTTCAAAACAAATTCCAATGCTTTTAAGGTGAGGCGTGTTTGTGGTATGTAACTTTCGTGGTAATGGTAGAACTCAAATTGCTGGAGTTTTCCAAATTCAGGGGATGTCAGCCAAGCGTCCACCATGCCGGGTATGGACAGTAGGTAGTGTGTCGGGATGCTGAGGCGTTGAACGGGGCCCTGCTGGTGAGAGGAGACGATGGCTCTGAGGAGATCAAATTCAGGAAGAACAGATATCTAACGATAGTCGAGATTGTGGGGCGCGGTGCACCATAGAGGGCGCCACCGAGTTGAGAGGACTTGTGTGCGGCAGCAATCCTTGGTGGGGAGAAGCGAGATGATCTCCTCAAGGATGACGTCCGGGAGATCGTTGATGTGGTCCACCATAGATTCTACCGGTTACTCAGATCCGGGTGGTGGAGGGGGGGGGGCTCGCCGCTTCTCCCCGCGCTGCCGGGTGCGGGATCTACAACTAGCATCACCGATGGCGGGAGCCTCATCTTCTGGGCGCTGGGGCCAGTTGACTCCATTTTCCTTGTGGGCGTCGCGCCGAGCTCACAGGTTTGAGCAGAGTAGCCAGAGACAAGCCTAGTGGCAGTGCGAGTGGGGAAGAAGGAGGGCTAGGGTTGTCTATAGGTGTGGAAGAAAAGGAGAGGCATTTTCTATATGAGTGAGGAAGAAGGTGAGCGGGGGTCTTCTGGACGAGTGAGGAAGATAGGGAGCAGGGGGAATTGGGGGGCGACGGAAGCGGGAGAGTCCAGCGAGCTGAAGTATAAGTGGATCACACCCTCTTCAAGAAATATGGGCTTCGCCTCGCGAAAAACAAAAAAAAATGGGCTCTAAGATGGACAGGCTTTTGTATCGGCCCAGTCAGCTGCCCGTGTTTCGTACTGGAGGGCCTTAACACTAGAGGCAGCCCGAGACACTCTCCAGCTTATTGCCCAATCGAAAAAATAGACGCCTCCAGCTTATGGCTACTCATCAGTAACCTTTTTCAACTTGGCATCAACCAAATTAGAGGACGCGGTACTGGATGCAGACACTCACACTGATCGCGTAGCACGGCAAAGTGAGGTGTCAAATAACAGGCCTACAATATACTTACTAGATTGTAAAGGTTCACAGGCTAGTCAACATTCACATTAAACTAATCTTCAGAAGATACGGCATGCATACTAACATTCAGAAGAACAAAAGTTCAACATGTTTATGCGTCTCAATGATTCACCATACTATAACCAATACAAAGCTGTGAGAAGGTGTGGAAATAAAGGAAATCGGTCGATGCTTCTCTGAGCAAAAGGCCTCTCTGCGCATGCATTAATTTCCTGGGCATGCTTGTTTCTTCCCAATGTTGCGAGCACTTTGAGCATGTTGGCAACTCCACATCTAGCTAGCTGCCTCATCTTGCAATTGATGCTGACACATTTGCAGCAAACACATGAGGCAATAGAGATGACTCAACATGAGTCCATATTGTGCAGTTCCCCTGAAATCATCTTCATTGTCCTGAATCTGAAAAGATAGGAAAACAATAGCTATACTTCAGTGTTGCAAAATAGTAGCACATATCAATAGCTCGGAATGACAAAACACGATCATCTGGACGAAGGGGATACTGACCAGCCTAAGGAAGATTATATATAATTTCATAAGTCCTTGGTTGATTTCCACCTTCGGCAGCACTCCTTGTCTGCTACTCCACACATGACAGGATCGTTCCGCACTGCAATCAGCAAGTCAACGTACAAATGAGCTTATTTCATCTTGCGGTGGTCATTGTACCTAGTTACGAATGTAGGAATACCTGGAGCACCATGAGGTTAGCTGACAGCAAGTAGATGCAGCCATATAAATTTTGCTCTTGCCTTCTCTTCGAATTCAAGAGTGCGAATGAGATCCGAAACGGAAAAATCATGTCTTTTGTTTTTCCAGAGAAGTAGCAAAATCATTCCACGAAGGTGGAAGCTTGGCAATGATGGTCCCAGCAACAAATTTGTCCGGCAACACACACTTAAAGTACTCAAGTTCCTTAGCGAGTGACTGTATCTCAAGAGTCTGCTGAACAACAGAGCGGTCATCAGTCATCTTGTAGTCATAGAATTGCTCCATGACGTACAACTCGTTGCCAGAGCCCGAGGCCCCAAACGTTGCCTCGAGCGGAGCTCATGTCTCTTTGGCGCTGTCAAACGACATATATGAATCTACAATGGAATCGTCAAGAACACTCAGCAGGGCGGCTTTGAAGAGGGTATCCATGTTCTCAAAAGCTTCCTGCTGCATAGGATTAAGATCGCCCTCAGGCTAACCATTAGCGGCGTCATATCAGTACATGATGTGAAACCAATATACTAGTCTTGTGCACCACCTTTTATATTGCACCCCTTAAAAGTAGGCGGCTTCAAAAGCGCAGCAAAACCACTCGGAGTAAATTGCCTATAATCAGATTTTTTGATTGGATTGTTGAATATATGAGAAATTTACTATGAGATTTAATATGAATCAACATTCAATAGATCATGACAACAATTGCAAAGATCAAAGTAATGATGAGGACTAAACCAGGAGGACAGAATCACATACTGTATAGCGGGAGCAGAACTGTTGTGGTTGATGTTGTCACTCATGTCATTGATGAAGAGGTTACCGAGGTTGGGGGAGAAGGCTATCGTTGATGAAGTCGTCGCTGGCAGCAGTCACAGGAGTGTGCCCCCCAAAAAAGTGATCGTCCCTCTCCCATACATGATCATGAAAGGCGGGGTTCAGAGGACTGTTGTCCCTTCTCGCGGTGCACGCTGGAAGGAGGGATGGAGAAGAATTGCATGGCGGTGCTAAGATCTGGAACGGTGCGAAACGATATGATACAACGGCGGCTAGGGTAGAGCCTATCAGGTCGGCCGTGCAAGTAAGACCAAGTATAATAGTAGGCCTTTGGCCCAAACCCCACGACCAAGTCAATAATAGCCCCACTATCCAAAAGAATAAGAAATAGATCAGTAATTAAGGTGTCTGTTAATTATTAATTAATGACTTAATAAATTTTCCGACCAACAAAAATGTAGACCACATGGATAGATTTTGTCCTTGGACAGGCTCATTCCCGAAGAGTGTGCGTGTAGGTTTCCTATTATCATGCTCATGCAAATGCTAGAATAGATCACATTATAAAGTGGTGCAACTCACACTCACCTAGGAGTGTGGGACTAAACTTTAGTCCTACTCACAAAACACTTAGAGCATGGTTAATAGTATAGCCAACATCTGGCTATATGAAGTTGACTCATCATCTAGAACCAACCTAATAGCCTGCTAGTACAATAGTTAGTCCCTTTAGCATAATACTATATCATTAATAATGGCCCCACCTTTTGTCTCACAAAGTATGTTGGAGCTCCTGCTACAACTGGCTACAAGTTTACAACCCACTTCTCTTCTCTCTCCTCTTCTCTCTCCTCTTCTCTCTCCTCTTCTCTATCCTTGAACTAAGAACAAATACTATATTTAAATCCTTATGTCATCTAATTGTAGTACTTGATCTAAAGTTACTCTCCACTTTGTAGTCTGAAATGCCAGGCGTGCAGCAGGCGGTGCTCTCGGTCGGCGCGTCGCTTCAACGGCAGAAGCAGTGAGAGGTCGCATTGCCCTAACTTCCCATCAATGTGGAGCGGCGGGCTCAGCTGGCGCCGGGCAGGAAGCGCGCGCGGGAGGGGGGGGGTTTGTTGGGCCAAGAAGGTGAGAAGCCACCTTGAGATTGGTCTGGACGGGGAAATATCATGTGCTCCCATACTCACTAGTACTTTCATGCAATGAGACTAGTCTATGTTACTACTCCCTCCTTTCCGGTTTATAGCGCTTATCTCAAAATCTTAGTTTTTCCACTTTATAAGGATCAATTTGGTTGTTCCCCATCACAAGTTTATATTTCAAGGTGCATTAAATAATTGCATGCAAGTATTAAGAGAAAATTGACCAATGCATGTACTTTATTCCTGCATGCATTACAATTAATACAATGGTAAACATAATTTTTTTGAGGAAAACAAGAGCATTAATTTGGTGCTTGTGCAAATACAAAAAGTATTCCACCACTCATCACCTACCTTGGTTGGTGAGATTTTTGAATTGAGCCCTATAAACTGGAAAGGAGGGAGTAGTACCGTAATGTTATGATGGCTTCATTTATTACCTTGTAGACTCATCTTGTCTTGGCAAACACTATGTTACAGTAACATATTATGTTACCACTTCCCATTAACTAGTTGCCACATAAGCAAAATTTTCTTGGAGTGCGCTAAGTGACTCCCACTATAACTAGTTGTACAAAGTGTGGGCTATGTAGAGGGCGTAGTAAGCAAGCTTCTCATCATTCTGCGAGTTGACATGACACATCAATGTAGTAGTTTTTTTAAAATGTACATCAAAGTACCAGTGTAGTAGTCTCCAAAAAGGGTCGACCATTTGCATGGCTACCATCCCATCACATGATCCGTCATTGAGTATGTGCACGATTCACGTGCCATTCAAGAAAAAAACTGCGCACGTTCCATTAAAGAAACAAATTAAAAACAAACACGCCATCGCGTTATGGTCGAACTTTGATTTGTCCATGCGTGGTTCCCAACCCTCCACTAAGTGAAGAACTACCAAACGCATCAAATTATCACGTGAGCTGCCTCTTCATCCAGAAATGAGCTCCACCGTGTACCCGCGCACATGTGTGTAACACCCCCGGATGTAATTTACCTTATATGTATCCCAACTCTTTCCGTTTCCGGCCTAAGTTATTTTATTTTCCTCGGGTTCGGATTTTTGTCTCTGTGTGTTGTTGCCTTTGTCATGCATCTCATATCATGTCATCATGTGCATTGCATTTGCATACGTGTTTGTCTCATGCATCCGAGCATTTTCCCCGTTGTCCGTTTTGCATTCTCGTGCTCCTATCTCCTCCGGTGCCCCTTTCTACCTCTTTTCGTGTGTGGGGGTTAAACATTTCCGGATTGGACCGAGACTTGTCAAGCGGCCTTGGTTTACTACCGGTAGACCACCTGTCAGGTTTCGTGTCATTTGGACTTCGTTTGATACTCCAACGGTTAACCGAGGGACCGAGAATGCCTCGTTTGTGTTGCAGCCCAATACCCCTCAAATTTGGCCCAAACCCACCAAAAACCTTTCCATCATCTAGAGCGTTCGATCACGATCACGTGGCCGAAAACCGAACTCCATTTGGAGCTTCCCAGCATCTTCTACCCCTATATATAGTTCATCTCCCGAAATTCGCGGATCATCCTACCCTAACCCTAGTCCCGCTCCTCTCCGCGCGGCCGGACATGTCCGTCGCCGCCCGGACGCACCACCGCCGCCAATAGGAGCCCGCCACCCGTCCCTCCGCCGCCGTCTCTCTCCTCCGGCCCGCCGGGCCCGAGGTCGGCCCTCCTCGCCGCACCACCGGGCCGCGCCCTCCCGCGCCCGATGCCGCTCCAGCCCCACCGCCGACTTCGCCGACCGGCCGCCGCCCCGCCACCGACATCCGCCGCCCCGATCGCCGGCACGCGCCGCCCCGGCCACCAACGCCCGCCACTCCGGCCGCCGCGTCCGCGGCCACCTTGCCGCCAACGTCCGCCGCCCTCCGCCGCCTTCCTCTCTGGCCGGTGAGCCGCCCCGGCGAGCTTCCTCAGCTCCGGCCGCCGCGCTGTTCGTCCACGCCGATGATCCTCATTTTCCGCGCCTGCTACAGTGTTGCTACAGTAGATCTCCAGATCTGGATCGGTTGACTTCTTCCCCGAGAAACCCTAGCTAATTTGCATTATTCATCATGCTATAACTCCGCATCCGTAGCTCCGATTTGTGCGTGTAGCATATCAAAATGTTCGTCCCAAAGAGTACATCATTTCATCTCATTTTATCATTTTCATTTAAGCTCATCTTGATGACCAAAATTCTGTTGGAAGAGGGCTATTTGATAAAATTCTCAGTTCTGTTTCATCAAATAGCTATTTGTCATTTTTGCCATGTTTAATGTGTGCATGATATGCTCCTGAGCTCTACATGAGTTTTGTTATATGTCATGCCATTTTTACAGAGGTGCTTACCATGTATTTTTTTGATATGTGTGGTGACTAGCACAAGCTTGAAAAGTAGTGCAATCGGTAATGCTGATTTCAGGGACTTAGAATTTCAGTGACTAGCACAAGTCCTTGTCCTGATTTTGTCATTATGCCATATGTTCATGTTGTTTCCTAGTGATCCGTGCCTCTTTTGAGGATAATCAGTAAGGATGATTTGTTAACATTGTGGTGCTCTATCCATCCATTTCTTTGTTTGCATTTGTGGAGCATCCTAGCTTGATTCAATCGAGCTCTACATTTGCTATTTCGTGAATCCTGGCAGATTGTTGACTTGTTAGCAATTTTGCCGAGGATGTTGCTATTGATCCGTGCGTGATATGTTGTTGTTATTGCCATGTCTAGCTTCTATGCCATGTATTATTGATGGGTGTATGCTTAGTTTGTCATGCCATGCTCTGTAGTGAGTGCATCGAGCTCGTAAACATGCCTACTCGCTAACTGATTTGCATGCTCCAGTTTTTCACAAAGTCTGAGATCTGATTATGTTTTTGCCATGTTCACATGCTTGCAATTGTATTTTCTGATCCCTTTTGGCTCAAGGTCACTAAGGGACTTTTGTTAAGTGCTTTGAGTAGCTTCATGCCATGCCTTGCTTTGCCATGTTAAGTTCCTGTAGCATGTAGTTTTCATGCTCTAAAGTGTTCTACCTGATGTTAAAATTCCAGACTTGTGTTAATTTCACAAAGTCTGAAACTTGTTATCATTTGTGCTTGTTTGAACTTGTTAATGGATGAATTGACCGTAGCTCAGTGTTCATCTTTTGTCAAGCATCATGAGTGGATCCCTGCCATGTATTTTATTGTCATGTTTGAGTGTTGTAGCATAATTATCTTGATGCTTTTAGATGGCTACTTGCTGATTATCGCAGACCGGTGCCATATTTGTTTTGCTTGCCATTTCCAAACCGTGCATCCGATTCCGGTGATCTTTATATCGGTTTCAACCGAAATCACCTCACCTTTCCAGTGGAACTCTTGGATTTCCATGTTGAGGCCAGGTTCGATCATTCCTTGTCAAATCTTGCATATGCATCACATATCGCATCCCGCATAGCATACCATGTTGGCATCATGTTGTTTGAGCACTGCACGTGGTTGATTGTGTTCCTTTTGCTTGTTTGTCTTGTTTGGGTAGAGCCGGGAGACGAGTTCGCTAATGAGGAGCCCGTTGAGTTTGCTTACGAGGATCAAGTCAACTCTAACAACTTTGCAGGCAACATGATCATACCCTCGAAATCACTTCTATCTTTGCTTGCTAGATGCTCGCTCTTTTGCTATGCCTATGATTCGATGCCTACCACTTGCTTATCATGCCTCCCAAATTGCCATGTCAAACCACTAACCCACCATGTCCTAGCAAACCGTTGATTGGCTATATTACCATTTTGCTCAGCCCCTCTTATAGCGTTAATAGTTGCAGGTGAAGATTGGAGATTGTTCCTTGTTGGAACATTGTTTATTGTTGGGATATCACTATATTATCTTGTTATATTAATGCACCTATATACTTGGTAAAGGGTGGAAGGCTCGGCCCTATTCCTAGTGTTTTGTTCCACTCTTGCCGCCCTAGTTTCCGTCATATCGGTGTTATGTTCCCGAAATTTGTGTTCCTTACGCGATTGGGTGATAATGGGAACCCCTTGACAGTTCGCCTTGAATAAACTTCCTCCAGCAATGCCCAACCTTGGTTTTACCATTTTCCACCTAGCCTCTTTTTCCCTTGGGTTTCCGGAGCCCAAGGGTCATCTTTATTTAAAGCCCCCCGGGCCAGTGCTCCTCCGAGTGTTGGTCCACCTCGTCAGCCGCCGGTGGCCACCAGGGGCAACTCTGGGCTGGCCTAACGAACGTTTGGACAATCTGAGTGTGCCCTGAGAACGAGATATGTGCAGCTCCTATCGGGATTTGTCGGCACATTCGGGCGGTGTTGCTGGACTTGTTTTACCATTGTCGAGGATGTCTTGTAGAACCGGGATGCCGAGTCTGATCGGAATGTCTCGGGAGAAGGAATATCCTTCGTTGACCATGAGAGCTTGTGATGGGCTAAGTTGGGACTCCCTGCAGGGATTTGAACTTTCGTAAGCCGTGCTCGCGGTTATGGGCAGATGGGAATTTGTTAATGTCCAGTTGTAGATAACATGAAACTTAACTTAATTAAAATGAATCAACCGCGTGTGTAACCGTGATGGTCTCTTCTCGGGGGAGTCCGGGAAGTGAACATGGTGTTGGAGTAATGTTTGACGTAGGTTGTTCTAGGATCACTTCTTGATCATAGTTCTTCCTTCGTGCTTTGCCTTCTCTTCTCGCTCTCTTTTGCGAACAGGATAGCCACCATATATGTTAGTCGCTTGCTGCAGCTCCACATATTACCTTGCCTTACCTATAAGCTTAAATAGTCTTGATCGCAAGGGTGCGAGATTGCTGAGTCCCCGTGACTCACAGTTTACTTTGAAAACCAGATGCAGGGACTGATGATACCGTTCCAGATGATGCGCTTCAGCTCAAGTGGGAGTTCGATGAAGACTCTCGTCGTTACTATGTGTCTTTCCCAGATGATCAGTAGTGGTGCCCAGTTGGGGCGATCGAGGACCGTGTCGCATGTTGGGGTTGATCTTTTATTTTGGTACTGTAGTCGGACCATGAGTGTATTGGATGATTGTAATGTTATTCATGTATTTGTGTGACGTGGCGAGTGTAAGCCAACTATGTACCTTTACCCCTTTTATCTATTTACATGGGTTGTTGTGAAGATTACCTTACTTGTGACATTGCTTTCAATGCGGTTATGCCTCTAAGTCGTGCTTCGACACGTAGGAGATATAGCCGAATCGAGGGCGTTACAGTGTGTTAGGGAATGAGGCACAGAGTACGTGCGTCCGTGCCTGCAATTTTTCTCTTATTGCATGTACTCCTTTTTTGTGGGTGATTCGTGCAAGTACTCGGCCTACGTTGGTGACCATTGGTGAGTCTCATTTATCTGTACATCTCAACATGCACATCTACATCTGCATCTACGTCTACACTACATCTACATCTACATATACCTCTAGTATAGTGCAGCAAGTTTTAAACATGAGATCAGCCATTTTCTTGCATGACACGACCAACCTGTGTTGCTTCTTGCTCCTCATCTCTCTCAAAGTGCGTCTGGAAGGCGATTTTGCCGTCGATTGAGGTCCATTCGCTCACACTCGGTCCCACATGTTATAAATCTGAAAAGAATACTCTGACCAGCAAACCATTGAAAAAAGAATATTTTTCACCCTCAAATGTAAGTTGATGGACAAATAACCCCCCAAAGTCAATTTCGTTATGATTTTTACCATCAAATATCTAAAATTGGGCATATAACCCCCTTGAGCGGTGTCGGTGTCAAAACCGGCGGATCTCAGGTAGGGGGTCCCGAACTGTGCGTCTAGGCGGATGGTAACAGGAGATGGGGGACACGATGTTTTTACCCAGGTTCGGGACCTCCTGATGGAGGTAAAACCCTACTCCTGCTTGATTGATCTTGATGATATGAGTATTACAAGAGTTGATCTACCAGGAGATCGAAGAGGCTAAACCCTAGAAGCTAGCCTATGGAATGATTGTTGTTCTTGGTCCTACGGACTAAACCCTCCAGTTTATATAGACACTTGAGGGGGCTAGGGTTACACAGAGTCAGTTACAAGGAAGGAGATCTATATATCCGTACTGCCAAGCTTGCCTTCCACACCAAGGAGAGTCCCTTCCGGACACAGCCAAAGGATACACGAAGTCTTCAATCTTGTATCTTCATAGTCCAACAGTCCGGCCAAAGGATATAATCCAGCTCTCCGGATACCCCCTAATCTAGGACTCCCTCAGTAGCCCCTGAACCAGGCTTCAATGACGATGAGTCTGGCGGGCAGATTGTCTTTGGCATTGCAAGGTGGGTTCCTCCTCTGAATACTTCATAGAAGATTTTGAACACGAGGATTGTGTCCGACTCTACAAAACAAGTTCCACATACGACCGTAGAGAGAATAAAATTTTCACAAATCTAATCTGCCGACGCATTCCGTAGTGTGACATCACACCACAGCTAGGTCACCATTCGAATCGTTTTTCACAACCAACCTCAACATGTTTCACGAGGCAGTTTCCTTGGCACGTCTTGTCGAAGTAGAGATCGTGTCCCCTTATTACGGGATTCCCATCAATACGGACGTGAGTAACCCAACCGCGCCATCAATTACGACGCTTGGGGGATAAGCGAGTTTTACCAGGCTGGTGGGGGCGCATCCATTCTCCCTTATAAAGGGATAAGGGTTCACCTTTTGTTACCCACGCCTTCTTCCTCCTTGCTCATCCATTCTCGCGCACTCGAGCTCCAGCGCCCAAGTCCACATCCTTCTCCTCAACCCTTTCCAAACATGTCCGGAGCGGGAGGAAACTGGATGGTCTCCTCCGTTATGGAGGGAGACATCAAAAAGCTGCACAGGGCCGGATACTTAGCCGTGGATATTGCGCACCGGCTGCCAGCCGCGGGGCAGATCGTCCCTACCCTGGAACCTTACGAAAGGGTGGTTTTCCTCACCCACTTCATCCACGGACTGGAGTTTCCCCTCCATCCATTCGTCCGCGGCCTTATGTTCTATTATGGGCTGGACTTCCATGATCTAGCTCCGAATTTCATCCTCAACATCTCGGCATTCATCGTCATGTGCGAGGCTTTCCTTCGCGTCCGGCCCCACTTCGGCCTGTGGCTGAAGACCTTCAATGTCAAACCGAAGGTAGTAGGCAGTTAAAAGCGGAATGCGGCGGAGCCATGGTGGGCAAAATGCCCAACGTTACATGGCTCGAGGTCTCCTACGTGGAGACCATAAAGGGGTGGCAATCGGGGTGGTTCTACATCACCGAGCCGCACAACACCAACTGGGTGGCGGCCTCCGAGTTTCGATTCGGAATCCCCACGCGGCTCACTTCCTGGAAGGAGAAGGGCCTGTCCTGGGGCTCATCGGTGGATCTGGACGGGCTCCAGAAGTGTATCCGGAACATGATAGGAAAGAAACTCAAGCTTGTCAACATAGTCCAGGTCATGCTCTTCCGTCGGATCCTCTCGTGTCCACAACGGGCTTTCTACTTATGGGAGTTTGACCCGGCCCAGCACCAGACTCTACGTGAGCTCTTCGACACGACGCATAAGGACGTCTAGAAGGTGCTGTTCAAGGGCGACCGAGGTTCACCCTCCCCTTACCGAGGACCGTGGGCTAAGCGCGACGCGCCCTGTGAATCCCGTAAGTTCTATACATCTCATAGGGTATTTATTTTCCATAGTTTAACCATGTGCGGGGTCTGAGCTCCCGTGCCTTTGACAGGACTGGGTGGAGACATTAGAGCAGATTGACTGTCCGGCCCCTCTGCCAGAAGACCCTGCAGGCGCTCTCCTAACGGAGATGCGGACTCCGGCTCCTTATGAGGTGCCGGAGAAGAAGATCAAGAAGAAGGCCACGGGAACCCGAAAGAATTCCCGGCGCCATGTGCTATCGGACTCATCGTCCGCTAACTCCGAGACGCACTCCTCCCGTGAAAACGAGGAGGAGGAAGATGACGGTTCTCCCCCTCCAGCCGGGGGAGACAAGAAAAGGAAGGCCGCCCCAACCGGGGAGGCCGGAGGGTCCAAGAAGGGAAGGACTCTCCTTCCGGACTGTTCCACCACCGCCGTTGACAGCGAAGACAAGTGGTTACTCAGGGCCAAGCCCCTGGCAAAGTCATAAGTATTCGGATACCAGAGTTACTCATAGCATACTTTTATTGCACTGCTTCTCCTAACGTCCAATATGATCATGCAGTCCGCCCCTGAGCCCGCATTGACTTATCCTCGTTGGACGGTTCCTTGGACTCGTCAGATATGAATAGCGAGTCATTTCCAACCGCCTCCTCTCCTTGCCCTACGGACAATGTCGAGGTATTGTCTCAAGGGGCACCGAACCGAGGGGAGGTAGTCCTGGAGGTGCCTCAAGGTGACCTTCCGGACTCCAGGCGCAAAGGGAGCAAGACTCCCAAGGGCTCCAAGTTCGGCCCTCAGCCGAACACCGCGCCGAAACCCCCAGTGGTTCCGGACTCCGGCAGGCGGCCCCCTACCAAGAGGGGGCAAGCCACCCATGCCGGTGACCTCTGTCTATCCAGAGGCACCGGACAACCTGCTGGGAGCGCTTCACGGCGCTTCCATCGATGAAGAGCACCGCACTATTATGAGTGCGGTCATCAAGTAGGTTCATTCCGCCAAGAGCGGATTGACTGAAGCCTGTGTCAGCCTTCTAACAGGCTTTAAGATAAGTATTAAAATATAGGAAAATATTACCGCATAGACAGTAGCCCCTAATGCTCTGTTTGTTGTTCACAAAGATAAGCCAAATAGAGGATCAAATAATATCTACAGGAGTCTAATACAAGTATGTCTATATGCGTATGCAGGCTTCGTTGCTGACCTCTGCCGCACTGACTGCAGAGGTTGCCGGACTAAAGCAGAACCTCGAGCGGTCCGAGAAAGAACTCGGCCTTGCCAAGAGGCAGCTCAACGATAACAAAGGTAAGTAATACCTTGTATATATATATAAAGATGTGGTTGCAAAATGATAGGATCATCATGGATGTGCCAGGGGCCACGACCGAAGTGGCGACCCTGAAGCGAGCGATGTCCGAGGCGGAAAACAAAGCGGCCGAGGAGTGCACCGAGCAGGAGAAACAAGAGGCACGGGTGGGCGAGGTGCAGCAAGAGCTCCAGGCTCTCGTGAAGAAGCACGAAACTTTGGAGCTTGACTCGAAGACGCGAGAGTCCGAGCTTGCCGTGGCCCTCGATAGCACAAAGCATGCCAAGGCTGAAGCCCAAAAGGCCCTCCAGGAAATTGAGGCGATGAGGAAGATAGCGGTGGGTAAGGCATTCATTATGCAAAGAAAGCATGTGAAAGTAAATTACTTGTTACTTGCCCGAGTCCGGAGCTCTCCAGGAGCATTCGCAGATTTGCCCCGCAGCGTGTCGGATGCCGCAAAGTACTACCAGGCCGAGGAGGGAAGCTTGACGGAGAAGTTGTTCTGGTATCAGTATACTGGGACCAAACACCCGATGCCTGTGAGCGACCAGCTGAAGCAACTGGTCGAGCAGCACAAGGCGGCGGAACAGGCCATGAGGGGCCTTATAGTCTGGATGTGGCCTGGCGACTCCCTTCCCAACAGCTACTTCGGACTGGTGAGTCGGCTTGTGGATGTCTGCCCACGGCTGGAAGTCATAAAGCGGTCCATCTGCATCGAAGGTGCACGCCGGGCTTTTGACCGTGCGAAGGTGCACTGGGCCAAGATGGACGCGCGAGAAATTGGTGAAGGAGGGGCCGCCGCAGGGCAAGGAGCATCGCCACACTGAAATGTATAATGAGGGTGTCCTGAAGGGTGCCCGTCTTGTGGCGGACGAGTGTGCGAAGGATGTAATTTTTGAATGAACTTGCTCGTGCGATCCTTTATTATGAAAACTTGTTCATGTGCGCTATGCAACGCTTGTTTGAATTTAAAATATTACCTTCTGTGCGGCTCTTTATCAAATCTGAGAGATGGCCAGTCGTCGGCTTCTGACCCCATGCCACGAGTGCTGGGGTGTTCGGGATAAATCTGAGAACACTTTTTCCCATTGTTGGGTCCTTCGAGGGAGGTGCTCAGCACAATGAACAAGGAAATCAGACTATAATGCTTTATCACTCTCACTTAGCCATACAAGTCTACAATTTTAAATTTTGGTGAAGCCCCCAGTATTCAGAAGGCCGAATTCGGGGCGCTATACACGCCTAAGCCGGACAAAGCCGACTCCTCGCCCTAAGCGGCATAAGTCTTTAGGGACTCGAGACCTCTCGAACAGCGACCAGCTCTCGCCTTATCATGACAGTCAGTTTTAGCTTTCTCTACTGAGGTACTTGCCCAGATGAACCGGGGCACAATCACAGTAGTTCTCCCTGTGCTACCTTAGCCGATATAGCGGAACGTAAGGAACCAAAACATGGGAGCCAGGCAAACCCAACTATTGACCCAAGGCATGATTCGGAGCTGATGCATGGGGTGCCGCACTGTCAAAAGTGTTCGGACTTCTCACGCCGTATTATGGGGTACACTTAAGCCCCTGGCGTATTGGCCGTACCAGACTGTACGGGTGCTGAATGTTATGAAGGAACATATATATATATAAGAATAGAGAATGCAGTAATAGTCTAGTGCTATGCATTGTTCATTCAAAATGGTGCGTCGAAGCAGAATGATACAAGTAGTGCGATAAGCAAAAAGTAGTACTATTTGACATGTCCCCTCCAAGGGCAAGCTGAGGAATGGTATTTAAAGCAGGTATTTCACTCATTATCAGAGACCACCTGGGAGTTCCATGGTGCGACGTAGCTTTCTGCCTCCTTGGTTGTTGTATCATGTGTCCGGCAATCGTACTGCTGGACGGGGTTTCCAGAGAGTAAATTCCTGAAAGAGAGAAGAAATAACAAAGCGGGAAGCCCCTAGTGCGGTTGAGCCGCGTTTTGGGGCGTGTCGTAGTCGTGCCCCCCCCTCCCACTTATGCCCATGGTATTTTCAATGCGTAATTATGTATGCATGGCACGGATTTCTCCGTTTGGCTGGGACTGGGGTGGGGGCCGCATTGCTATGCGAGTTCGGAACGTGCCAGGCGGTCTTGTTGCAGATGACTGCGGGCGCGCTTCACGGTGTACCGGTGTTTAATCACCGAACTGGTGGATTGCGTGAAGAGGCTGCTTTGTGCTTCTTCTGCGAGGGCCGGAGTGTGCTCCTCCGTGCGGAGAGAGCACTCTTTCTTTCCATTGAATGTGATGACCCCCCCGAGGTCCTGGCATCTTGAGCTTGAGGTATGCATAATGCGGTACCGCATTGAATCTCGCAAATGCGGTTCCCCTAAGCAGTGCATGATAGCCACTGCGGAATGGGACTAAATCGAAGATTAAATCCTCGCTTCGGAAGTTATCCAGGGATCCAAAGACCACTTCCAGTGTGACTGAGGTTGTGCAATGGGCCTCTACACATGGTATGACGCCTTTGAAGGTTGTTTTTGTGGGTTTGATTCTTGAGGGGTCTATACCCATTTTGCGCACTATGTCCTGATAAAGCAGGTTCAGGCTGCTGGCGCCGTCCATAAGGACTCGAGTGAGGTGAAATCCATCGATGATTGGGTCTAGGACCAGTGCGACGAATACGCCATGACGGATACTAGTGGGGTGGTCCCTGCGATCGAAGGTGATCGGATAGGAGGACCATGGGTTGAACTTTGGGGCGACTGGCTCCAATGCATATACGTCCCTTAGCGCACGCTTCCACTCCCTCTTGGGGATGTGGGTTGCGTATATCATGTTCACCGTCCGCACTTGTGGGGGAACCTCTTCTGTCCTCCGGTGTTCGGTGGCCGGGGCTCCTCCTCGTCATCGCTATGTAACCCCTTATCTTTGTTTTCGGCATTTAACTTGCCGGCCTGCTTGAACACCCAACATTCCCTGTTGGTGTGGTTGGCTGGCTTGTCGGGGGTGCCATGTATTTGACACGAGCGATCGAGTATAAGGTTCAAACTGGACGGTCCCGGAGTGCTTCTTTTGAATGGCTTTTTCCGCTGACCGGGTTTTAGAGCCTCTGAATCAGGCATTGACTGCCGTATCCTCGGTATTGTCGCTATTGATGCGGTGCTTGTGTTTGTTGCAATGTGACTTGCCGTTGCTATCCTTGGTATCTGAAGTACCATGGTTCTTTGATATGTTATTGCTGCGAGCCAGCCAGTTGTCCTCTCCCGCGCAAAAGCGGGTCATGAGTGTCGTGAGGGCTGCCATAGATTTCGGCCTTTCCTGGCCAAGGTTCCAGGCGAGCCACTCATCGCGGATGTTGTGCTTAAAAGCTTCTAGGGCCTCTGCATCCGGACAGTCGACGATTTGATTTTTCTTTGTCAGGAACCGTGTCCAGAATTTTTTGGCCGATTCCTCTGGCTGCTGAATTATGTGGCTCAAGTCATCGGCATCTGGTGGTCGCACATAAGTGCCCTGGAAGTTGTCGAGGAATGCAGCTTCCAGATCTTCCCAACATCCAATGGATTCTGTTGGCAGGCTGTTGAGCCAATGCCAAGCTGGTCCTTTGAGTTTGAGTGGGAGGTATTTGATGGTGTGTAGATCATCACCGCGGGCCATGTGGATGTGCAGGAGGAAGTCCTCGATCCATACCGCAGGATCTGTTGTACCATCATATGATTCTTTATTTATGGGTTTGAAACCCTCTGGGATTTGGTGATCCATTACTTCGTCTGTGAAGCATATGGGGTGTGCGGTGCATCTGTACTGGGCTATATCACAATGCAGCTCAAATGAGTCATGTCCGCTGTGTTCGGCCCGGCCGGATTTACTTTTACTATATCTGGCGTGACGGTTATCATCTCGCATAGTGGCGCGCCCTCATGATCCGTAGATCGATCTTGCGTGTTTCGCTTTGTCCTCCAACACATCTCGCAGGTCTAGCGTGTTTCCCCATGCCTTGACATTTTTATTTGAGTGGCGTCGGGGTGTAGGCTGAGCTTTTGGCTGAAATGCCTCTCTATCGCGGCCACAAGGTGGCTGATTAGCCACATCATACGCTGGAGATGTAGGTTTTAATGCTTCCTCCTCTAGTCGGGGTACCAACCTGCGCTTTGGGTAACTCTTGGAGGGGCGTTCGAGTTCATTTTCCTCGGCCGCAAGGACTTCAGTCCATCTGTCAGCTAGCAAATCTTGATCAGCTCGAAGCTACTGTTGCTTTTTCTTAAGGCTATTTGCCATGGCTATAAGCCGGCGCTTGAAGCGCTCTTGCTCGACGGGATCCTCAGGCACAACAAACTCGTCATCATCGAGGCTTGCCTCGTCTTCGGAGGGAGGCATGTAATTATCATCCTCCGCCTCTCCATCTGCCGCTCTCTCGGGAGGGCTGGCTTCTCCATCCTCCTGCTCTAAATCTTGCTGGAGGGGATTGTCATCATCTTCGGCACTGTCCGGAGTGCTATTATCTCCTGTGCCGGTATCACCGCTTTTGCCTTGGCAAGACTTAGAGTGGCGCCGCTGACGTTGGCGCTTGGGTTGCTTCTTGGAGGGGTCATGCTCCGCTGTCTCGTCGCCATTGCCTTCTTTGGGTGTGTCCACCATATATATATCATATGATGAGGTGGCTATCCAGTGCCCTGTGGGCAGTGTTTCTTGTTCGTCTCCTGCATCGTCGTCCATACCGTCGATGTCTTCGGAGTCGAATGTTGGGACCCCGATTCTAAGTCACACCGATCTAGCATGTAACACCTCATATCACTTTGCGGCCTCACGCACGGTATTCCCACGGGTGTCGCCTTACCAAGGCCCGGGACCGTTTGCGCCTTTTGGCTCACGTATATGACAGTGTCGCTAGCGTCCATATGACAGAGAACCCGGGACGACATGACTAGTCGTGAACCCAAAGTGGCACTAACTTACGGGGACATGCATACATGAAACAACATCGAGCATGTCGGTCAACAACGTGTGAATCCGGGCTGTAGCAACTGGGCTAACAGGACTCTGGGAACCTGGGCTGTAGCAGGCTAGGCAGGACTCCGGATGTCACCGCGTGACATTTCCTCGAAGGGACAGACACAGGAACAAAGTGAATCACATGCCGGCCAGCCTAAGTGTTCCGGAGCAGTAGTGCTGGGCTAGCAGGACTCCGGTAAACCGGGCTGTAGCGGACTACCATGGCTCGGTGGAAGCACTAGACTACATTTCCCCATAAGAGAGGCCACCAAGGATAGACAACTAGGTTGTCAGATCCCACACATAGCAATACACGTTACGCGTACGCATAACATGCAAGTATGTGATGTACAACATGGCATCACAACATAACGCAAACTCAAATAGATAAAGGCCCAGAAGAGGCACATAGCATTAAATACAAACAGGGGTCACATGACCCATCATTCAGAGCATACAAGCAATGGAAGCATTACATGTCTGAGTACAGACAACTACAAAAGCAAAAGGCTGAGAAGCCTGACTATCTACAAGTCCCTCCCAAGGGTACAAGACCGTAGCTGAGGTAACAAGCTACTCGTCGAAGTCCAAGCGGTACTACTAGTGAGACAGAGGTCTCACCTGCAAAACATAAATAAAGCAAATGTGAGTACAAAGGTACTCCGCAAGACTTACATCAGATCCTATCATACATGCATTTGTATCAAGAGGGTAGTGTGGGGTTTAATTGCAACAAGCCAGCTTTGAATCAGTGGCTATCCTGTTCTACGACTACGAGAAACTTCTTTGAGGTGAGGCAGCGCACACGAGTCCACTAATCACCACATCAATACACTACAATGGATTCATCCCCGTCTCTCTACGAGAAGGCCATCCATAGCACTCACACTTGTCTTGAGCATTTTAGAGTATCCACTTTAAGTTGTCTATGTACCACTTAAGCATCCAAGAAGTCCATAACCGAGGACACGGCTATTCGAATAGATCATGATAACCCTGTAGGGGTGTACTTCTTCACACACGCTCTCGCCACTTACCTCCATGTACATGTCATGTACCTCGGCCACCTTCAAGCGGAAGCCTGGCAAGGGTGTCGGCCACGACCTGACTAACCACACAAGTCTCTCATCCAGGTTTATCGCCTATTCGGGTTCCATCCGCAAGGAGATCCGACCGGGGTGTCGCTCACGGCCACAAACGATGTGAGCAGGGTTCCCAAGCCCACCATCCGGGTGCCACTTGGTACACCATGCCATTGTGCCTAGTCTGTCCCAAGCCCACCTGGCCGGGTGCCACTTGGTAGACTACTAACACTACCTACAAACACCAGAAACTATTTGCAACTCCTGGACAGGGATCAAGTTGGTTAATAAGTTGAGAGGGGCACTTAAGCATTCCAATGTGTGGTAGTAGCTAGTCATTGGACAACATACACTGAACTCGGTGCTTAAGGACGGTTCCAATGAGACAACCCACCATGTACTCCTACATGGCCTCTCACCGCTACCTTTACCAAATCATGTTCACACACTTAACTCTCAACATCAGAACATAGCACTGCACTCCAATTCATGCCCAATGAATCAGACCTGACATACTCTAAGCAATAGCAGGCAATGCATGGTAGGAACACAACATGGCTCAATCAACTCCTACACATGCTAGTGGGTTTTAACTATTTACTGTGGCAATGACAGGTCATGCAGAGGAATGGGTTCAACTACCGCAGCATAAAGTAGCAGTTGAATCGTTGTTGTCCTAATGCAATAAATCAGAGCAGGAGTGAGAGAGTAGGATTGTATCGGAATGAACAAGGGGGTGTGCTTGCCTGGTAGATCAACAAAGGGGGCACTGCTCCTCTGACAGGTACTCTGGATCCGTCTCCGGAGTAGGACCTATCGAGAAGGAACGGTGTCGACAATCAAACACAAGCATATGCAACAATATGATGCATGAATATGGCATGAATATGTGATGTGTTTTGAGCTAATGCATTTAGCATTCAACTTGGAAGAGGTCCATTTGAACGAAAGGTTCAAATGCAACTCAAATTTAAATCCCTTTAAATGCCATAAGTGTGTTTTCATATATACAGCATGTATAGGTTGGTTTGTCATGCATGAAAATGGTACAGATGGATAGATTGAATTTTTCTGATAATTTTTCATATATAAATTATTTCAATCTGAGCTGCGGTTGAATTTCTATGAATTTTTGAAGTTTATATCATTTTCTGGAATTTCCTGATTTATTTTTAAACCAGAAAATGATATATTGCGTCAGCACAGTGTCATGCTTATGTCAGCAGGTCAATGGCGCTGACCAAGTCAAACCTGACGTGTGGGGTCCACATGTCAGTGACTCAGTGTGGGGACCCCGACTCATAAGTCGAGATCACCGAATGCACGTGTACAGTGATCCCAGAGATCAATGCTCACTCAACACACAGAAGCTGAATAACAAGAGTCTTACATCCATACATATCGTCTTACACAAATTATGACCATTATGGTCAAGTCTTACATAGATAAAGCCACAAGAGCTGAATACCAAATAAACTTAAGTAGCGGAAATCTTCGTTGATAAGTAGAACCCATGCCATCTGCCTTAACCCTACATGCATTCTGACTGGGAAACGCCCTAGTTCGCATGTTCGTCTCCAAAGAACTCTTCTTTGAACTCCTGTTCTTCCATGCCTGGCCAATTAAATAACCAGTGGCAAGCCAATGAGTACTTTGAATGTAGTCGCAAGCAACCCACGATTGGAATAGGGCACAATGATGCAATGATATAACACTAAGTAGGTAGTTTGCAGAAAGCTAGTTTTGAGTGCAATGTCATGATCTATCAACATGTAAAGTATGCATCATGAGAGTACAGACATCCGTATGAACAAGTAACAGTTATCATAGTTGGACACCAATCCAACTTGATCATCGTGTCAAGTCATCTGACTTAACCCATTTAGCTTCATCAACACACCCACACACACACACACGCGCGCGTGGTTTGTAAAATTTTGGACATAGTTTAAGCAGCACTCCCCAACTGTCCTTGACCGTGGACACGGCTATTCGAATAGTTTTACACTCTGCAGAGGTTGCACACTTTACCCACAAGATCCGGGGAACTTCCGTGTCATCCACGACCCGCGGTACCTCAAGTACCCGGGGTAAGCACCCGATCACTATCTTTCCCTAGACGACACTAACAAGGAGTCCACTCGTTGTTCCATATCCTCACGATGTACATCATACGAGACTCACTCGAGATCGTAACATCCAAGAGGGGACACAACGGTGTATCCGGTGCCCTGTGAAAACAGTCATGGCCGCCCTACCTGGCACGACCCCGTCCTGAGAGAGAGCACCAACTCTCCCCCATCACTAGTAATGTGGGCTCCAAGCTAGTATCATCCTAGGTAATCAATAATGCCCTTTCCCATACAAGGGTAGAGTGGTTGCGCATGTAAGGTTGGGACAGTCGACAAATCATAAATCTAATCCGTTTTCGAAAACAACACACACACTTGCCTCGGTACACCACTTCGTCATCAAGTGGTTACCCATCTCATTATCTCCCTCGGGCATAAGTGGCACCCGACGGGGTTTTCGAAAAGTCTTTTGAAAATACTTTGTCTCCATCACCATGCATATTCTCGTCCCTTTTGCGTAGCAACTACTTTAGCATCCTATCTACTCCCGCCGGCATAACCCTCATAAGAAGGTAGGGTGATGCACAATGCAAGTATCAACAAGGAAGTAACGGTGGCAAACCACCCCATGTGGTCACCACAGTATCATGTCTCCGATGCAAGCAATAAAAGTGCTATATGACATGCATAAAAAGGGTTTCATAGACATGGTCAAAGGGCTTCTTGCCTGGCTCAACAAAGTCTTCTGGGTCTTCAAAGTCTTCTGGTCCAACTCCTTCGTCAGCAACGCAATCTATCGTCGCTAAAATAATAGCAAGAAAAATAAGGCAATAATAAAACAGAAAAACCAAAGTGCTCAGAAAAATGTCAACTCATTTTTGTTAAATACTAGGGTGAAAACTAAGAAGGGGAAAATTCCTAGTTTTGGATTTGGAGTCATGGAAACAGTGCTAGGAATTTTAAATGACAGGCATAAATGCTCAAATTCAAATTTAAATTTGAACAGTGAAGAAAAGTTGGTTTGATAAGAGTGAAAACTGCACCAATAAATAGGTGGGATTATTACAAGGATTTAGGAGTTGGAATTATTGCATTTGGGTGAATATTTAATCCTGTGGAATTTTTACAGGTTTGACAAAAACGAAAAAGGGGAAGGGGCACTATGCCTGCTAGGCCAGAACAGCCGCAGGGCAGGGGCCCAGCCAGCGACGCGGCCCAGCCAAGACGACGCGCGCGCGCCGGATTTTTAAACCTGACAGGCGGGGCCCGGCGTTAGTAAGAGAGGGCGCGGGATAGGGAGAGGACAGAGAGGCTGACGGGCGGGGCCCCTTGTCAGGGTCGTCGTCAACCCTCGTCCGACGGCGGCGAGGCTTACCGGCGACGATGCAGGGCACGGCGAGCTTGGACAAGGGCAGGGACGGACTCAGCGTGGCATCGCCGTTCGGGTGGAGGTGGAACCGGTCGCCGGGGTGGCCTGATTTGCCGGCGATGAGGTCACGCGGTGGAGGGGCTTCGGCGGTGGCGGTTCCGGCCGTTTCCGGCAGCTACAAAGAGAGGAAACAAGGGGGAAAGGATCAGAGAGCTGCAGGGGTTCCAGATCGAGAGGAAAGGGGGGGCGGGGACGGCCTGCACCTCATGAACTCCGGCGAGCCGAAGCGGCGCTGCTCGAGCTCGATCTCGAGCTCGGGAGGCTCTGGAAAGGAACTGGGGTTCAGGGGGATGATTAGGGGAGTGAGAGAGAGAGTGGTGAGGATAGGAGGGCTCGGGGAGGCCCTTAAATAGGCGGGCGACAGTCCACCGAGGACCCGTGCACCGGCGAGCCTGTTGTGGTCGAAGCGGGTCACGGGGGCTCGTCGAGGCGTGTCTGAGGCGTTTGTGGGGTTGGTCTAGGGTGAGGGGAGAGAAGAGAGGGAAAGCAGGGGGCCAGGGCACTGCGCGTGTGAGCGCGCTCACTGGTGCGCTCGGGTGGCCGGCGCGCGTGCGGGCTGGGGCGAGAGGAGGGAGAAGGAGGAGGGGGACAGAGGCGTGGCGTGTCGCAGACATCGAGGCGCATCCTCGGGCGCGCTGGGGAGGCCCGAGGTGGCCGGAGGCGGTTGGAAGGGGGCGGCTACAATGCGGGAGCGCACTGTAGTGCGCTCCAGAGCATGCAAATGGCCGGCATGCCATTTTTTTGGTAAAGTGGGCACGGCCAAGCATGTCTGGTAGCTCTAGGGAGGAGTAAAGAAGTAGGAGATGGCCTTGGATGCCCTGGGTGGCCAGTAGGAGAGGAGAGAGGTAGAAGAAGAGGGAGAGAGGGGCTGTCCAGTGAGGTAAATGGGGGCATTTTACCCCTCAATCGTTGAGCTGAGGCCAGGAAAGAGTCACTGGAGGTAGGAGAGGACTAGGAGGAGCTGTGGTAAAAAGTTGAGCTCAAGGAGAATAGTTTTAGTGGTCAAAATGGTGATTTTTGAAAAGTGGCAGAAGGTGTTCGATAATGGTTTTGGTAAGCAAAATATTTCCAATTGCCATGAGACTCCACAGGGTGAAATGACACATATAATTAGAGCCTTCCACCAATTTGGAGCTTATTTGGGCAAAGTTGCCAATGCAACTTTTGTAAACCCTAGAAATTAGCAGAAATGGACTTGCGTAGATCTAGTTGAACAAATCACTACCCCTTGATGGACCACTTGGTGTAGTGGCCTCATTTGGTCATGTGAACATGCTCACAAAAGTAGGGATCAAGGAGAGAAAGTTGGTAGTACAAACTTGTTCAAATTTGATTCTGGTCAGAGAGGGTTTTGGGGCATTTTGGTGAACCAAAATGACCTTGATTGACATGAGGCTTTGCAAGGTGATCACAATATGCATTTGCGACTTGCTAGATTTCCCTTGGATTTTTATGAAAATATTTCCTGTAGAAATATTTCAAATCCTTGAAATGGGCAGAAATGGTTTTGGGAGGTTTTGTCCAATATTTTGATCATGGCCATATGTTGAAACTTTTATATATGGGAAATATGTGCCCACTGAGTTCCCCTGATTTTTGTCAAATATTTTTAAAATAATAAAATAATTTTTCCCTATTAAAGACCATTTCTGGCCTTAAGAAAAAGCTTTTAAATAAAATAGGAAAATAACTTTTAAAATTATCTTTTTGTGGTTTATGGGAATCCTATATCTAATAGGTTTCAAATATGCTCTTTGAAATATTTTTCATACCCCAAATCAGGTACTTGCAGTGCTAACCTCAATCTAGGGGGTTTTGGAAAAATAATTTTTGAAAATACTATTTGGCCAAATTATTTTTGTAAGAAAATACTATACTGCACTATACACATGGCATGATCATTGGGCAGAAGTTTGGGGCAAGGAGATGAAGTACATAAGGTGGAGTAGTTGGCTTTAAAGAGCACTTGAAAAACCACACGGAGAAATCCAACTCCAAAATAAAAGCCAAATAATGAAGAAGTTTTTGTTGGTCCAAATTTGCATGCTTTATTAATGCAAATGACAAGTTACAAAATGCAGGGTGTGACACTCAGTTAGTTAACAGGGGGGTTTATTTAGTCTAATTAGGATTAGTGGGCGTCGGGCCCACTGGTCAGCGACTAACTAGCTAACTAACCTAGGTTAATTAGTGTTAAACTAATACTAACTAAAAATGTTAGGGGGGTGGCCCACACGTCAGTGACACAAGGGGGAAGGTCAAACCCCGGTCAGCGGGGTCAAACCCGCCGGACCTAGTCCACGGCTCATCGCCGGCGATGACAGAGATGGCGGAGGGCTTTGGAAATCGCCTACAGACGATGGTTTTGGGCATGGGGAGGCTCTACGAGGAGCTGCTGCTCGCGCGCAGCTGATGGCGCAGACGACGGAAGCTGGGGTGGCCGGAGACGACCGTGGCGAGGTCATCCATGGCGGCCGGAGTTCGGACACGCGCGGGTTTAGTGCTACGGAGCTCGAGTAGGGAAACCATTGGTGGCTACGTGCTCGTGGAGGGACGCTGAGCACATTGGCATGCGCGACCGCGAGCTGTGGTGGCCAGGGCGACGGCGGCGGCATGAACGGCGGCGAGGAGCTACGGGCGTGGTGGAAGACGGGGCTAGAGGGTGCTGAAAGAGCAGGGGAGAGGGGGGGTTGACGGCGGGGCTCACAGCGGATCCTGCGGAGGCATCAGCGAGCTCGGGGAGGTCCAACGGGGGCGGAATGGTGATGGCGATCTCCCGCGGCCGGAGATGAAGAAGACGGCAGTGACAGCGTTCCAGGCCTCCCGAGGCACGTGGCTCGGCGGAGAGGTAGACGGAGACGTGGCGGAGCTTGTGGACTCGAGGGATGGGCGAGGGGACGGCGGGGAGCGCGTCGGCGGGGAGCTGCGGCGACGGCAGCGCTTCGGCTATCGAGGGAGAGAGCGAGAGAGAGGAGGGGAAGAAGAACAGAGGAGGTGGGCGCAATCCAAACGCAAGGGGGAGCTTATCCCCTCATCGAGATGTCAGCAGAAGCAGGAGGTGGCGCAGCGCGTGCGTGCGCGCGGCGACCACGCACCCCTGGCCTCCTAGCGAGAGGTAGGGGGTGACTGGCGCGGCCAGCTGGCTGGGCTGGCCTGCTGGGCCCCTGGGCTGCTAGGTAGGAGGCCAAGGTAAGTAATTCCCTTTCTTTTGTTTTCTTTTCTAATTTTTCTGACATTTGTTTGATTTATAAACAATACCAAACTAATTTATCTACCTATGCCAATTTTTGTAGGAGCTAGTTATATTATTCCAGAGCTCCTCATCAACTAGCATAATTTTTGGACATATATAAAGTATATAACACTTATATATCCAATGCAAATAAGTATTGCATTAATTCCGAATGACCAAAATAAATATTTATGAGCTCAATAAAATATTGGTTTGAATTTTACCTCTGACCAATATTTTCAGGGAGCAACATGAACATTTTCTTGGACCCCTTTGGAGCAATTTTTATCTGGGTCATTTCCAGAAATTATTTCTGAGGGTTTCAAAAATCCCCAATTCAAATTTACATGGAATGTAAACATAATGCACACATGACTAGCTAGCCTTGAGCATACCAGAACTAGGGATGTGACATCGAAGTCGAGCATGTCGGTCAAATTGTCGACAGTGGCTACTAAGTGGGTGGTGGGTGGGCAGTGAATTTCTTCGTCATCCACATCCCAATCCTGCTGGACATAGTTCGGCCAGGACTCTCCTAACAAGGAGAGAGACCTTAATGAGTTCAGTATGTCGCCGAAGGGCGAGTGCTGAAAGATATCCACGGAGGTGAACTCCATGATCGGCGCCCAATCGGATTCGATAGGCATGGGCGCAGGAGGTTCGGATTCCATGGCCAGGGAAAAAATATGGCAGTTTGGCATCACGGCTCTCGTGAAGGGTAAGGTCGATACTCGGCTCGATCCCAGCTGAGAATGCGGCCTCCGTGGTGGGGTCTATCCACCCGTCCATGGATGGCGCAGTTGGCTCCGAATTGAGGGCCGGAGCGGTTGCCGGTGCGGTCTCCTGAACACTGTCCGATGGTAGAGCTAAACCATGCTCCTCGGGACCGTGCGGCACACTCGGCAGGGGTTCGAATGCGTCAAAGATCAAGTCTCCGCGGATGTCGTTCGTGTAGTTTAAGCTTCCAAACCTGACCTGGTGGCTAGGGGCGTAACTCTCGATCTACTCCAGATGGCCAAGCGAGTTGGCCTGCAGTGCGAAGCCGCCGAATACAAAGATCTGTCCGGGGAGAAAAGTGTCACCCTAGACTGCATTGCTATCGATGATCGAAGGAGCCATCAAGCCTGACGATGACGACACAGAGGAACTCTCAATGAAAGCACCAATGTCGGTGTCAAAACCAGCGGATCTCGGGTAGGGGGTCCCGAACTGTGCATCTAGGCGGATGGTAACAGGAGACAGGGGACACGATGTTTTTACCCAGGTTCTGGCCCTCTCGATGGAGGTAAAACACTACTGCTGCTTGATTGATCTTGATGATATGAGTATTATAAGAGTTGATCTACCATGAGATCGAAGAGGCTAAACCCTAGAAGCTAGCCTATGGTATGATTGTTGTTCTTGGTCCTACGGACTGAACCCTCCGATTTATATAGACACCGGAGGGGGCTAGGGTTACACAGAGTCGGTTACAAGGAAGGAGATCTATATATCTGTATTGCCAAGCTTGCCTTCCACGCCAAGGAGAGTCCCATCCGGACATGGGACGAAGTCTTCAATCTTGTATCTTCATAGTCCAACAGTCCGGCCAAAGGATATAATCCGGCTGTCCGGATACCCCCTAATCCAGAACTCCCTCAAGCGGTTTTAGTGTTCACATGTTAGAGTTTAGGCGGTTTTGGTTGTTGACAAGGAATTGACTAATTATTTACACCAATAAAATGGCAACGACGACATCGGAAGCCGCGGATGTCGTCGGAGATGTACCCAATGGACCCCGACTTTCCCGACGATAAGAGGAGGTCATGCGGGTGCCTTTCAAGCTCAAGGGGTCGTCAGGTACCTCGTCGGCTCATCATTCGCCTCATAGTGGGAGTAACTTAGGTACTAGTAACATAGTGCACTCCAAGAAAATTTTGCTTATGTGGCATGTAGTTTATGAGGAGAGAGATCTTTAGAGTAACATAGTAATATGTTACAGTATAAGTTACTCCGCACTATGACCAGCCTTGGCCTCTCCCAGTGCACCACCATGTATAGCTACTAAGCCTGCCACATAGGCATAAAATATGATGTGGCAAGTTAATTAAGACGAGAGAGACAATTTGGTGACCCCAGCTAGAAATGGTGGAGAGATAGTTTTGAGTCTATAGCTAATTAAATGAAGCAAGCTTAGCAGCAACAAACTAAGAACCTATGCATAGGAGACTTGAGTTGCTAAGCCATTTAATGCACTTAGCACCTCATCTAAGCACATTTGCATTGGAAGAGGTCTTAATTCCATACGGTATCATAATATGATACTCAACTCTCTCTTTCTTCATTTAATTCCATACGGTTTCATTGCACGTAACATCAAGATGCATTTGAATGACTAGTTTATCTTGTGAGAGAAAAGGATGAACGAAGTAAGGCCTTATTTGCAAATGTGGAGTGGTGTGTGGGTACCTTTTTGCAAAATTGCCATAGTTTATTTCCTATCCGTCAGATATAAATTGGACGGCCTATATTGCAGGATGGCAGGCACACTATCATCACCAACTATGTTTTCTATAAGAGTGTAGATGTTACTCCCACTGTGGGGTAGTCTCAATGTGTGCTTCTCATCGTTCTATGAGTTGACGGGACACATCAAAGTTAATATGTAGTACTATTTAGTACTCTCTCCAAAAGGGCCGACCATGTCCATGGCTACCATCCCGTGCTCGGTCATTGAGTACATGCACTATTCACGTGCCATCGAGGAGGAAAAATATTGCATAGCACTAGGTGCCATCGTAGCACGACTCACTTACGCACTGCTTATCTCCATTTTCTTGCATGACACATGCACCTTGATGCTAAATGTCCCGCGTGTTGGCAAAAGGATGAACAAAGTGCGACGGGCTGGCGTTTTCGCCGTCTATTGAGGTCGGTTAACACATCACATGTTACCGACTCTTGAATTGATTCTGGCATTTCTATCAATCCTTCAAGAGTTGTTTATATGTACTCATAATTTGAATGAAGTTGTACTGTGATGCTATGAAGGTTTCAACTTTGGTTCCCGCAGGAAAAAAAGGTTTAAACTTAGGATTCATGTGTCCTCTTGCCTCAAGATTATCTCGTTACAACATTCCATCAAATACAAATGAAACAACCATGGCTGCTAATACATCTCAATGGTTCGCTGAGCAGTGCCAATATTCACATCACAATTGAAGACAAAGTTGTGAGAAGGTGTACAAATAAAGAAAAATATATAACTGATTGATGTTGTTCGTAGGCATGGCTCCATTTCCTGGGCACAGTGTTCATTGCTTCGCAGCTAGTTTCACCCAACTCTGTAGCCAAATAAGAGGTTTATGGAGGACACCACAATCTGGTCATTTTTGTGCAGCTCCACTAAAATCGAGCGGACCATCCCTATTTGCAAAGATATCCAGTCAGTGTGATTACAATAATAGTGGAACTAAATGATGAAACATAACACACACAAATAGAAGCCGATCACCTCTGCGATCTCTCTTCAGGACTAGCTACTTGTTGGAGAAGATTAGGCACGGAGATGGATGAGGAGGATAGCAAAACCAATCTCCCTTTCTGCAGTCCCACCGAAATGTAAAAATTTGCTCGTGTGAAATTTTGGCGGAACTACACAAAACACTCTTAAGAAAAAAGTGATTTGTGCAGTTGACCAAAAGGTCACAATAGCAACAAGGTGAAAATGGATAGCCCTATTTGCAAATGGATGTAGAAAGGAAACAATTACTGCCCAATAACATGAGTTAAAGACACATATGTCGACAAAAAATAAGCATATTCCATGTACAAAGGAAAGATAGCAGCATGGTGGTTTATCAAAAATGGTTTGAGGACAAGATTGCAAGATCGAAAGTACGCTGGCCGAGATATGTTTTAAGGAAACAACTAAAGAAGATCCACATGCAGCAACATGGGAAGACATGTAGTGGAGCAAGGTCAGAGGAAGCTGTACCTGAGGGTCGTCGAGATGTTACTAGGAGGGCGCCGGCGGCCGGGATCTGCCCATACTGCGGCAGCGAGCAAGTGGCGAAGGCCCTACCACACTGGAGCTTGGTCAAAGAGAACGGCAGGTACCGCAGATCGGGACGGGCTGCCTCAACGCCGTCGAACAGAGAAACGATGCACATCCTCCCTTTCCGCCAGCGGATGAGATACGGTCGGATCACTGACCAATGGTGAGAGAGAGAGGCCACCACCGCCTTGTGTGAGATGGTGTGACGAGAGACAAACCCCGGCATGCAGGCTCCATTCTATATAGCGGAGCTGATTTTTCCATTTTCCCCACGACAATCGTTTTACATTCTGTACATGCCATTGAGGAATATATAACTTTATTTAATACTAACGCATCAAGTCAATATTTGTTCTGTCTAGGCGTGGTACACGACCCTCCTTCGAGTAAACAACCGCTACACGTGTCAAATTATCATGTGGGCTGCCTTTTCGTACGGGAACGAACTCCACCGTGTACCCGCGCGGGTGTGGCCGGGAACAAGATGTGAGTACGTGTGTCCTGCGTGCACCTCTTCTTTAGGTGCAGGTCGTGCACCTCTTCTTTAGGTGCAGGTACATACGTGGGTGGGTGTGTGAGAGATGGTTTGTGCGAAACAAAGGCAATTTGTCGATTATATCTCAAAGAAAAAAATGTAACATATGCAATGTGTGTGAAACGGAGTCATGGACGTGAGATATCGATAGAATCGAAAACAGGGACGAAGTGTGTTGCTGCGTGATCGACAAAAAGTGCCATTGAATTTGTGTTTGCCCACGTCAAAGATACAGGGCGGCTGGCCTACTGGAAATTGAGAGGGCAGAGGTGCAGTTTTTCTCTGTGGCATGGATACCTACCAACAATGTTCAACTATCAGTGTGTGGGGGGAGGGGGGCAGGGACCGATCGACTAGTATATGTGCGAGGAAGGAGAGGGACCTAGCTATGTATTTAGGGAGATTGATCGGCATCCATGGATATGTCTAGGAGAGGAATAAGGTTGGGAGAAAGATAAAGGTAGAGCGTCAGAGGGTTGGTGGTGGAGTGGCATCTCACAAATGGTTGGAGAGGCCTGCTAGACAAACGGAGGGTATGAGTGCAATATCAATAAGAGAGTGCGGGGGATGTCTGCCTGTCTATGCACATGTGTGTGAGAGACGGGTCGGGCGGTAAGCAAGGATGATTAGGGGAGACGATATGGTTGTGGTAAGCGTACATAACTACATAGGAAGATCAACCGTCGTGTGTCTGAGAAAGGGGAGACATAACTAGTGAGGTAAGTCTATCGGTGCGTGGGGAAAACGAATTATAATCGACCTGGCTATATGTAGGGAGATCGATACATATACATGCATGCATGTGTTAGAAGAAAATAAGGTCTGGAGAAACAGATAGGGGGAGAGGAGTGCGGCTAGGAGGTGGTGTGAGAGGCCTACCATGTCGAGGGGGGAGGAGTGTGTGAGTATGAGATCGATGAAAAGAGGGGCGGGAGTGTGCACCTGCGTGGAACCTTATTGGACATAGGGGGCATGGATGGTGAGAAGAGAAGAGGGGAAGTATGTGTTTTTTCTAGGCACACTTGGCTAGAGAGGTATATCGACTGGTGTGTGCCGGAAAGAAGGAGCCGGGGGGGCCTACACACACCACCGATGAACGACCTAAAGAGAAATAACAAACGTGCACGATGGAGGGGACGCTAAGGGAGGGTGAGAGGGGGCGGGAGTGTGCTTGCATGATAGAAAGTTAGCGCTAGCTAGATACAAAGAGTAGAGGATCGTGAAGGTGTAAAAGACGAACAAAGATCATAATTCATTATGAAAAGTGGATATGAATACTTGAAGAAGATATCATAATGTGGAACACTAATTATAATTTGGGCTAATGTGTGGCTTTTGCAGCTCAGGGCTAAATACTTGTCATAATGTTGGTGGCGGGGCACTATACTTTGTGTGATAAACACGGTGTACATATGGACCATGGTTTAGATTATGAATATATAGTTAGTACATCAAATGTACTATTATTTGGAAGCAACATCAATTGAATACATAATATTGAATTTGAGTTCATATAGTACACATAGTTCATATCTATCTCTATAGTAATCACGTGGTCTGTTGTTAAGGTAATACACAAATGATGGTTGAAGTTGGCAACAATCATGATTGTAGATTCTTGTTGAAATAGAGAAACAAATTCGAATTTAGTTTGAATTGCAGAGGTAGTATAGACATTTGGAATGCACTAAAATGTTGGTATGAGTAGGTTACATGCATTATACATCCAACGAAAAAAATTAATTGGACATAACATGTTCGTATGAGTAGCTTTGAATAGCATTTGTATAGTAAAATGGGACAAGACTCTCCCTTTGTGTGGTGTGAATAGTTTTATTTTTTCGTTTTTTTCGTTGAGGGAAGTGCGAATTGATTTTGTACGTACAAGTACAATATTACACGTTAGGCTTGTCCCTAAAATTCAACCCGCGCCTTGTTATATCCCAAAAATTTAGAAATCGTGCTCCCAAAACTGGCGCCTTGCTATCCAGAATTTACAACGCGCCCGAAAACTCCATCTAGCTGCCAAATCCTGACACGTGAAATCACCCTTCTAACCCTGAGCTGAATGGGCCGCTAGTGCGAATCGATGGGGGTACTTTTGTAACACACCATACATTTTGGACAAGCGCGTCCCTAAGTCATGGTTCCCCCTCCCATCGCCTCCTTTTCGCCATTCGAAATCCCAGGCTGCCATAACCTCTCCGCTCCAGCCGTGAAACCCCACCCTCCTCCGTCCGCCACATCACCGCTGCCCAGCCAGAGCCTCTTCCCCGACGACGTAGTCCACCGCAATAGCTCGACATGCCTCATCCACCTACCCACACGAGGATCCGTCGTCCATCTCGTTGTCCTGCCAGTTCAGCCGCCTCGTCCTCCGCCTCCAAGGAGCTACTCCGATGATCGCCTCGTCTATCGCGGCTGCTCCAACCCTACAGCGCCGCCTTAACCAGCTCCACCGGAACCGCAACATCCTCACCAACTCCTTAGACGAAGCCGAGGCCTACTCGGCACCACCAAAGAGGTTGTACACTCATCCCATCGCACCTTCTCCTTAACTCGACCTCCCGGCGCCGACAGTGCTGCATCCCGCACCCCCATGGAGCGGCTACCTCGAAGCCGGCGCGGCAGGCAACATGTCCACGACTGCTCTCCCCCAGTGCGAGGCCCCTTCGGCGACGGCGTCCATGCCAGCCGGATCTGCTGCTCCTACTCTGGCTCTCGCTCGCTCGTGCTGCTGCTGCTGCTCCGTCTCTCGCTCGCTCGCCTAGCTGCTGCTGCTCTGGCTCTAGCTCACTCGCTCGCGCTGCTGCTGCTCTCCCCCTCGCCCTTGCTGCTACTCTGCTCTGATTTAGCTACACTTTAGTCGACTGAATCGACTTTTGGGTCAGTCGATTTTCAGGGGGTGGGGGGCTCACCGGAGTTAAGGAAGAATCAC
>NC_041386.1:244641393-244659127 GCF_002162155.2 Triticum dicoccoides | reverse complement strand
AGGGCTGGCCGGGGCGGCGGCAGACCGTCGGTGGGGAGTTGTTTCGGGGTGGCGGGGCGGCGGTGGACCGGCGGTGGGGAGTTGTTTCGGGGCGGCGAGGCGGCGCGAGGGCCGGCGGTTCGGTCGGTTGTGGCTAGCGGCTCAGGGGGGTGCAGGTTGAAGATGAACTGCAGTCCCTCCCTAAACTATCCCATGTCAAGTGCCTCTCTGCTACCATTGCATTCAGTTTCAACAATAACATTCAGATTCCACAATAAGTTTCAGTTTCAACAGTTAAGTTCAGAGTCAACAATTTTTACCTCATCTGTTGTAGTTAGGTGGTTTTTGGCGATGTAAATTTTACATCTATTTTACATCATCTACTGGAGATGCTATTAGAATCCCACTTGAGATTAACGATGTCTATCTTGTGCTGCTTCAGCCTTGACGTCTTACGGCTCACCGGAGCTGCTCCAACGACAGAACGATCCATCACAACAGAGCAGTGCCCTGGATGCCGTCCACAGATTCCCCAGATCTTCCTCCACACCTCTGACAGCCACCACTGCCCCAACTTCTTCAGCGACCAACCTAATGATGCCGAGGTTAACACGGCTATGGCAAAGAGGTTGTACACTTGTTGCATCACTTATTACTCTACATTCATGTAGATCCATTAGGGCTATTTTGGTTCAACAGAAAAACATAGCAAGAGGAAATTTTCCTATGGCACTCTACTATTCAATTAATTATGTATTTTGTTGAAAGGAATGGACCAAAACATCCACCTGGACCTACTTTCCAAAATCATATGCATGAAAGCAAGACCAAGTGCATTAGTAGCAGAATAACATTCTAAGTGTACACATTTTTATATGGTTTCACTTTATTTTGGCCATGTTTCTTTGCATTCCTCTGCTCTTCCAATTCCTGTGAACCAAACGCCCAAGTTGACAGAAATCTTGTGTTTACAAATGCTCTGTTTACCATGTGCATTCCTATCCTATATCGTGTTTTTCCTATCCCTGCATTTTTAGAATCATGCAAGCCAAATGAGCCCTTACAGAATTACTTCAGTTACAGGTAGGTGTCGAAGGAAACTTTGTGTGGTTTGTCCTGCTCCTGCCGCGACGTTGTCCACCTCACCTGAGCTACTCCATCGACAAAAGCATCCACTGAGCCGGACATCACGACTCTTGACCATCTTTCGCCACCTCAGATCTCCTTTCCTGCCACCGGCACCCACCGCAACGGCATCACCATCATCGACTCAGCAGATGAACCTGAGGAATACACGGGTGTCGGTGTCAAAACCGGCGGATCTCGGGTAGGGGGTCCCGAACTGTGTGTCTAGGATCGATGGTAACAGGAGACAGAGGACACAATGTTTTACCCAAGTTCGAGCCGAGGTAATACCCTATGTCCTGCTTGATTGATCTTGATGAATATGAGTATTACAAGAGTTGATCTACCACGAGATCGTAATGACTAAACATTAAAAGTCTAGTGTGGCTATGATTATGTGGATTTGGCCTATCTACGGACCTAGCCCTCCGGTATATATAGACACGCGAGGGATATAGGGTTACACAAGGTCGGTTACAAAGAAAGGAATCTTCATAGTTGGTCGCCAAGCTTGCCTTCCACGCCAAGGAGAGTCCTATCCGGACACGGGTGGAGTCTTCGGTCTTTGTATCCTTACGGCCCATCAGTCCGGCCAATATCCAATAGATCGGACACCTGAGGACCCCTTAGTCCAGGACTACCTCAGTAGCCCCTGAACCAGGCTTCAATGAAGACGTGTCCGGCGCGCGGATCTGTCTTCGGCATTGCAAGGCGGGTTCGTCCTTCCGAACTCCAAGATAGTCCTTCGACGTAATGATCGTGTCCGGACCTGTAATTACCACAGCCGTAGAGCATAGTATTTTACGAGTCCAATCTGCTGATAATTTTTATAACGTGACATCACGCTCGCCCAGTTATTTATTTCGAACCGTTTCCTATCCCACCATTCCGCATTTGAAGGCATGGTTGTTATTGGCACGTCCTGTCGAAACAGAGATCGTGTCCCCTTATTGCGGGATTCTCATTAATACGAGTGTGGGTAACCCAACCGTTCTGTTGGAAATATTCCTTAGGAATAGGTAAGTCCTCGGGCACAGGAGGAGGCGTTCAATACCTGGTGCCTTTATAAAGGAACCAAGGGCCGTCTTTTTACTCCAAACCTCTCCTCAGCCTTTCCAACCTCAAGTTCTAGCACCCAAGGTTCGACTCCATCGCTCCAAGCTTACCAACATGTCCGGACCCAGCCCTCAAGGTCGATGGGTGGCCTCCTCCTTACAGGCGAGGATATCGCAAAGCTTCTGGCGTCCAGATACCTGACCGCGGAGATCCCCCACGGGCTTCCTGCTCAAGGATAGGTTATTCCGACACCCAGATCCGGTGAGCGGGTCGTATTCATCTCTCACTTCCTCCGAGGGATAGGGTCCGCTCTCCACCCCTTTGTCCAAGGGCTAATGTTTTATTACGGACTAGATTTTCACGATCTAGCTCCGGATTCTTTCCTCCACATCTCAGTGTTTATCATCACGTGCGAGACCTTCCTCCGAATCCTCCCACACTTAGGCCTATGGCTCAAGACCTTTAGTGTGAAGCCGAAGATAGTCGACGGGGAACAAGCGGACTGTGGCGGTGTTGTAGTAAGCAAGCTTACCAACACTCTCTGGCCAAAAGGCTCCTTCATAGAGACTTCCAACCAATGGCAGCGAGAGTGGTTTTACATCACGGAACCCTGTAGCACCAAGTGGGCAGCTATACCTATGTTTCGTACTGGTCCTCTGTTACAGCTTGCATCATGGATCAATAAGGGGCTGGACTGGGGATCAGTTGATGAAGTGCAGACTCTACAGAGCGGCATTCGAACCCTCCTTGAGAAGGACATAGATCTTGTCGACGTGATTAAAGTAATGCTAGTCCGCCGAGCTCTGCTATGCCAGCGTAGGCCTCTCGGCATGTGGGAGTTTAATCCGGAAGGACCACGAACCCTCTAACACTTCTTCAGCATTACGCACAAAGGGAAGTGGAAGTTGTTTTTCGGAAAATAAAAACATTGGCCGGACACCACTGAGGACGCCGGCCTCGACTGCAAATGTCCAGATACCCCGGTAAGCACTTGACTTCCAAACACTTTGTAGTTAAGTATGCCGTAATACGTTACAGAGAAAAATATCCTCTTTCAGGGATGGATAAAGAAAGCGGAATTAATTAGGTGTTCGGCCCCCCTTCCCGAAGGTTCAGCGGATCCCGTGATAACAATGATGCTGGCCCCGGCACTATACCAAATGCCTGTGAAGGAGAGCAAATCAGAGAGTGGGAGGACCAAAGATGGCCTCCATTCCGAAGGTATATTAGACATTGTGTCTAGGGGAATCAAGATTCCATCATCTGAAGACAAAAATGAAGGGGAAGTCAATGTCTCTTCCCCCCATGTAAAGAAAAGGGCCACCTCCGAAGATTGGGAGGAAAAGGCTCCCAAGCGAGGCAAGTGCCTCTGGCGGGTGGCCCGGGCTTGGAGGACGACGTTATCGCGCAGTCCCACGATGAGGACAAGCCTCATGCCAAATAGTAAGTGAACAAGGGTGTTTTAAATATGTCCCATTCCTTTTTTGTAACGTCTAGAATACATATATTTGTTTTTGCAGTTCGGCACACAGTCTTCTCCAACAACCCTCTTCCTCGGGGGAGCTTCTCCCGGAGATGATGAAAAGCGAGACGCCTCCACCGGTCTCCTCGCCCAATAGGGTGAACGACTTCGAGGTGTCGTCACGGAGGGTCTCCCCCGATCAAAAAGTGGTGCAAGGTATGACGAAGATGGTACCCGAAGGTGATACTTCGGTGGCCCAGGGCCCGGAGACCAACAATGGAGGTCCCGAACAGTCCGGTCTGCAGCCGGACATGAATAAATGGATCCCTTCAAAGGGAGGCCGTACTCCTACAGTAGCTTTCGGAGACCTAGAGGCACCAGATATATTGATGAACATGCTGTGGCAGGCGTCCGTCTCAAAGGAACATCGTACCTTGATGGGCATGGTGTTCGAAAAGGTCATGTCCGTGAAAAGCGGATTGAATGAGGCCTTCATGGGCCTGCTAAGAGGCTTCGAGGTTTGTACTATAATATGTTCGATTATGTTTTATTCACAGACTACACCTGTGTATAGATAGTAGCCCCTGAGACTCTGATTGGCTTCCCGAGGGAGGCTATCAGAAGATCAAAAGATATGCCCAGGAAATAATATGATTAATTGGAACACAGGTTGTGACCTCCCCGGAAACTGTCCGAACTATAGAGGTTGTAGAGTTGGAACACAAGATTGATGAGGCAGATAATGATATCGTGCTTATCAACAGGCGACTTGACGAGGCGTAAGGTATGTTTTTAGGGCAGCCATACTATGCACGTGTTTACAATATAAGCATGATGCAAAGATTTTGTGTAATAAGATGTACATATCTGCAGATGGTGCTGCCGCGGTCGAGATCCTTCGAGCTGAACTTGCCCGGGCCAAGGAGCAGGCCTGGATTAGTAATGCGGCTGCCGAGAAGGCATCTGCCGAGTTAAAGGCCAAACAGGCTGCTCGACACCAATATGAGGAGAAAATATCCTCGATGACGCTTGAACTAAAGGAGGCCGCTAGCCGCTGCACATTTCTCGAGAGGGATACTAAAGCCAAAACGAGAGGCAAGAGAAACCCGGTCGGAATCTAGAGCGGCCCGGGAAGAGATCCGGCAAGCTGGGAAGATCACGGCTGGTAAGCCCTTTTTATTGCAAACTAAGTTCGGCAATCCGAATTATGCTCAGCTTAACCAAGTGTGGATCTCTCCAGAGGTGTTTTTGCACCAGCCGAAGAGTTCTTCCGATGGGGCGCAGTTTTACCAAGCGCAAGAGGGATATGCAACGGAGAAGCTTTTCTGGTCACAATTTGGTGCATCAAAACGCCCTCTGTTGCTGAATGAATAGATGTCCCAATGGACCGAGTTTCACAGGATGTCCTATGCTGCCATGAAGAACGTCATACTCTGATTGTGGCCGACTGAGCCTATTTCAAATAGCTACTTCGGTTTAGTGCAGCGGCTTGCTGATGCAGTGCCATGTGTCGAAGTTGTGAAGCGGTCAGCGTGCATTGAAGGTGCACGGATGGCCTTTGCCCGAGTCAAGACATACTGGGGGAAGATGAAGGCCATTGATGTTGCAGCGAAGGGTCCACCGAAGGGCAAGGACCATCACACACGAGAGCATTACTTTGAGGACGTCTTAGAGGCTGCCCGCTTAATAGAGGGTCAATGTTCGAAAGGCATAATATTCGAGTGAACTCTTTATGAATTGTAAAAGACAATTTTTATAATCAGTCTATATTTTAGTTTTGCATAAAGGTTTTCATTCCTCCTGTGTGTCCGTTTGTATGTGATCTGAAAGTTTTCCAGTCGTCGGCTTCAGCCCCTCGTGGGAAATACGGGGGTGCTCGGAAAAGCATATGATCACTCTTGACCCAACGTCTTGGTCCGTGAAGGAGGTGTCAGTGCGGCGAACCAGGCAACCGGACTATAGGGCGTTAACACTTTCACTTAGCCATGGTAGTTCTATGTTGGGTCTATGATATAGCCCCTGGTATGTACGCGGCATATTCTCATATAATGTGTTTACATATTTGACCTAAAATAGGTCCTTCGTGTGACACGACAAGAATAGCGAAAGATTCCAATAAGTCATCGAGTGGTTGACCAGCTCCCGCCGCATCATGACAGTCAGTTTTTGGCTTTCTCTATTGAGGTGCTTAACCAGGTGAACTTGAGGCACAATCGCAGTAGTTCTCCCTTTACTACCCTAGCCGATAGAGCGGAACATAAGGTAGCAAACACAGGAGCCTGGCAACCCAACTTTTGACCCAAGACATGATTCGGAGCTGATGCATATAAGGCCAAAACTCGCGATGCCAAAGTATGCTATAGACTTGTTTGGACTTTGTCGGCAATTCATTTGTTCCCATACCGAGCCCCTGGCAAGTTCTGCCGAGGTGTATGTTTGAGACCACCGTAGGGGTAAAACTTGGTTCTTTAGAAAAGAGTGGATTATTTTACTGGGATCTGAGTGATGTGCCAATCGTTTATATAGAAAACAAAGCCGCAACCCCGACTATTTTACATGCCAAGGGTCGAAGGCAGAGGAAAAAGGCACTTTACAGGCTCGAAATAGAGAGTGTGGTCTACAAAAAGCTATTTTGGACCTCCTCTCGCACGTCTGCGCCGCCTTTCCTCGGTGGAGGGCCTCCTTAACATGGATTTATGAACCCAGACTCTGATATAGTCCATGATATGGCCAGCTTGTGCGCTACTTGTCGAAAAGGATAATGGAAAAACAAAGAGTAATTTAGAAAAAAAGGAGTAGTTTATGGGAGTACTTATGGATCCGTCCGTGTTATGCTTCTGCCGATGTCCAGGCTATTTGAAGTGCATAGTTATGTATGCGCGGTACAAATTTTGCAGGTATATGCAGTGGACGGCGGAAGCCGAACTGCTAGTCCTGCTCTGAACTTGGTCGATCCTGTTGAATGGAGACTGGTGGCTTAATGGCCTACGAGGTATGCGGTTTAATGAGACCGCTTTGTGCTTTGGTTAAGGGAGATGTAGTGTGATCCTCAGTCCGGAGGGAGTGTTTCTCCTGTTCCCCTGTAGAGTCGTATGTCATGTATACCATATTCACTGTTTTCACTTCAGGGGGAAATTGCTTCTGACCCCCGGTATTTGGTTGGTGAGCATCTTCGTCATCGCTATCGCCTGGCGGCCTCCTCCCCTTGTGTTCAGCATTGAGCTTGCCGACCTGCTTGAAGACCCAACAGCTTCTGTTGGTATCATTAGCTGGTTTGTTGGGGTGGCCATGAATCTAGTAGGGCCGGTCCAATATCTTGCCCAAATTGGATGGTCCATCTCTATTTGCCTTAAATGGCTTCTTCCATTGAACGGATTTGGGGCCGCTGAATCCGGCGTTAACCACCATGTCACGCGTTCTTTCGTTAGCATTGCGGCATTTGTTTTTGCTGCATCGTGGTTTACCATTGCTGTCCCAGACTTCGGAAGTGCCCGGGTCACTAGCACTATGGCTTCTACGAGCGAGCCAATTGTCTTCGCCCGTGCAAAAACAGGTCATCAGAGCGGTAAGGGATGACATAGATGTTGGTTTTTCTTGACCGAGATGGCGAGCGAGCCACTCGTCCCGGACACTGTGCTTGAAGGCCGCTAGGGCTTCCGCACCCAAACAGTCGATGATTTGGTTCTTTTTAACAAAGAACCTAGTCCAGAGCTTCCTGGATGACACTCCGGGTTGCTGGACAATGTGACTTAAGTCGTCGGCATCTGGTGGCCGGACATATGTACCTTGGAAGTTGTCAAGGAAGGCCTCGTCCAAGTCCTCCCAGCTGCCAATAGCATTTTTAGGAAGACTGTTTAGCCAGTGCCGAGCTGGCCCTTTGAGTTTTAAAGGTAGGTATTTGATGGCGTCGAGGTCATCTCCACGAGCCATATGAATGTGGAGAATAAATTCCTCGATCCACACCGCGGCGTCAGTTGTTCCATTGTATGATTCAATATTTACGGGTTTAAACCCTTCAAGGAATTTGTGATCCATTACTTCGTTAGTGAATCAAAGAGGGTGTGCGGCTCCTCTATATCGGGCCGCATCTGGACGAAGCTCGGATGGAGTCCGTCCGCGGTGGTCGGCCCGTGTATGACTAGGTTTGTCATGGCCGAATAGATAGCTGTCATCACATGTCAAGGTACGTCCTCGTGATCCGTAGATCGATCTGGTATGTCATGCTCTATTATTCAGGTCCTGCCGAAGGTCATATGTATGGCCATGAGGTGTTTTATCTCTGCCCTTATAATGAGGTGGAGCGGGCTGGTACTCGGCTTGAGTTGTTGTTTTATCCCGACCTCATGGTGGTCGGTCAGCCTCATTGTGTGACGATGGTGTGGGCTCTAGTGCCTCATCATCAAACTGATGTAGCAATTTGCGCTTTGGGTAGCTTTTGGCTGGGCACTTGAGGCCGTATTCTTCGGCTGCTAGGACATCGGTCCATCTATCATTGAGCAGATCTTGGTCATCTTGAAGCGGCTGCTGCTTCTTTTTTAGGCTCCTTGTAGTGGCTATTAGCTGGCGCTTAAAGCGCTCCTGCTCGAGGGGTTCTGTAGGTATGATAAGATCTTCGTTGCCGAGGCTCACCTTATCTTTGAAGAGCGGAAGATAATTACTTTCCTCTCAATCTTCTTTTATGGCCTATTCGTCGGGGCTAACTTGCACATCTTCACGTTCTTCTTGTTCAGAAGTTGCTTCAACGGGGTCTTCATTATCGTCGGCACCATCCGGAGTATTATCTTCTCCCATGCCGGTGTTGCTATCTTTTGAATGACGTGACTTAGAGCGGTGCCAAGGACACCGATGTTTTTGATGTATCTCAGGATGTATATTCTTGAATGGATTTCCTTTGTCATCGTCGTTGGTTGTTTTGGGTGTGTCCACCATGTACACATCGTATGAAGAAATGGTTGTCCAAAGTCCAGTAAATGGTGGATTTTCATTTTGCACCTCATCAGCATCGTCGTCCATACCGTCGATGTCTTCGGAGTCGTAATCAAGCATGTCAATTAATTCTTCGATAGTGGCTATGAAGTGGGTGGCGGGTGGGTAGCGAAATTCACTGTCATCAGCTTCTAGTTCGAACCGAACATAGTTCAGCTGTGAACCCCCGCTAAGGATAGATTTTTTAATGAGTTTAGCACGTCGCCCAAAGGCGAGCACTGGAAGATGGCTGTGGTGCTGAATTCGAAGATCAATAAACGATCAAGTTCGGCGTCCGCGGACTCACATTGTTGGGAACTTATTGCCGGAGACGAGTCCGGAGTTCCGGTGAAACAGGTATCGTGTGAGGTTAATTCCATGTGCGACTCCAACACCGGGGAATATGTGGCCTCTGTCGTGGGGTTGAGCCTCCGGTCCTTGGATGGCGCAGTATGCTCCGGATCTAGGGCCAGGGCGGTTATAGGAGCTATCTCCTGGATGTGGTCCGATGACAGATTTAGGTAATGTCCATTGGGTGACCTGGAGTGGTTGCCTCGGTCTCAAATCTGGCGAAGATCAAGTCTCCACGGACGTCTGCAACGTAGTTCAAGCTCCCAAATCTAACCTGGGGGCTAGGGGCGTAGCTATCGATCTGCTCCAGATGGCCAAGCGAGTTGGCCCGCAATGCGAAGCCGCCGAACACGGAGATCTATCCAGGGAGAAATGTCTCACCTTAGACAGCAACGTTGTTGACGATTGAAGGGGCCATCAAACGTTTTGGGGATGGCACAGTGGAACTCTCAATGAAAGCACCAATGACGGTGTCAAAACCGGTGGATCTCGGGTAGGGGGTCCCGAACTGTGCATCTAGGATCGATGGTAACGGGAGACAGGGGACACAATGTTTTACCCAGGTTCGGGCCCTCTCTATGGAGGTAATACCCTACGTCCTGCTTGATTGATCTTGATGAATATGAGTATTACAAGAGTTGATCTACCACGAGATCATAATGACTAAACCCTAAAAGTCTAGTCTGGCTATGACTATGAGGATTCAGCCTATCTACGGACCAAGCCCTCCAGTTTATATAGACACGAGAGGGATCTAGGGTTACACAAGGTCGGTTACAAAGAAAGGAATCTTCATAGTTGGTCGCCAAGATTGCCTTCCACGCCAAGGAGAGTCCTATCCGGACACGGGTGGAGTCTTCGGTCTTTGTATCCTTATGGCCCATCAGTCCGGCTCATATCCAATAGATCGGACACCCGAGGACCCCTTATTCCAGGACTCCCTCAACGGGTCCACAAGAGAGGTCACACTCTTTTATTTATGCTTATGTTATGCATTTCTTAAAATTACCCGCTACTTTATCGTCCTGTTGACATCTTAGACTCCAAGTCAGGTCCAAATTAATGTTCAAACTTGAGTTCTATATTAGTTGTGGGGCACATATCGAGGCAGCAATGAATAGTATCTCTGTCTAATATCTGGTTCACCTAGGGTATGCCTATGTTGTTCATCTTGGGTGGGAAACAAATAGTAAAGCAATCATCATCTGTCTTTTTATTAAATTAAAGCAATAATCAGCCTGCTATCATTATTTTTGGATCCATCCACTGGTTGTTACCATTACTCTAGATTTATGCATGCTCTCCTTACATAATCTCAACATAATTTTTTCATATGCATATCAGATATTGTACACAGTCATGCTGAACATGTTGAGAAAAAGAGAAGAGTTTTGTGTGGCCATACAATGTCATGCAGACATTGCTCCATGGTGGGTTCAATGGCAAACACTCCCCCTCTCCAGATTGTAATCCAGAGGAAGATATATGTTCTTCGGTGGATTCAGATGAAGCTGACCACTCCTATTTACCCCCCAAGGTGTTTGCTCTACCTTGGCATGATGAAGTTAGTCATATCATGCATATGTTGCCTTGTCGTGCCTAGTTTTGACATCAGATACGTCATCTGCTTAGTTTAGACATGTTCTGTAATGCCACCTGTTTAGTTTCTATATCATATATGGGAATTATGCGGTCTCATGTCTTTTAGCCAGCCATAATATATGTGAAATGTGCAATGCCATCCTGTTTAACCAGGCATCATATATTTGAATGATATCGTGCCCATCCTTTTCTTCATTACATTTCCATTTGTCGACAATGTTTGTACAATAAACTACTCTTCCTGTGAATCGGCCATTTGGGTGGGAGATGGAAAACTCTGGAGTGAAAGCAAGGCCGTCAGAGCAGACAGTGCTACCTGTTGAAGTAGATCTCTTGTTGGGTCCTGATAGCTCCTCAGAGATGGAATCAGAGACAGATGACCAGTCCTATTCCCCCACCGAAGTGTATGCTCTAACTTGGCGTAGTTATACTACTCATATCATGCATATGGTGTCTTGCATTGCATAGTTTAGACATCATATACACAATATTCAACACCATGTTCTTAGTTCAGACATCATATCGAATGCCCTCTGTTTAGCATATAAATCACATATGTGAATTAAATCATGCGATCCTAATTACTTAGATAACATGTATGTGAATTATGTCATGCGATCCTGTTTAGTTATTCATCATATCTTTGAATTATGTTATGCTATGCTATCCAGTTTAGATAGACATCATATATGTGAAATTATGTCATGCTATCCATTTAAGTTAAACAATATACATGTCAACTATTTCATGCCCTCTTTTTGCACACTATCTATTGCATATGTCTCTCATACAATGTCTGTACATTCATCTATGTTTCCTGTTTATCAGCCATTTGAATTGGAGTGGGTGATGCCAGTATCTATGGGAGTAAAAACAGGGTCTTCAAATAAAACAATGCTACCTCTTGGTGGAGATAGCACCCCGATTGTACATAAAGGAAATATGCCCTAGAGGCAATAATAAAGTTATTATTTATTTGCTTATATCATGATAAATGTTTATTATTCATGCTAGAATTGTATTAACCGGAAACATGATACATGTGTGAATACATAGACAAACAGATTGTCACTAGTATGCCTCTACTTGACTAGCTTGTTGATCAAAGATGGTTATGTTTCCTAACCATAGACATGAGTTGTCATTTGATAAATGGGATCACATCATTAGTAGAATGATGTGATTGACTTGACCCATTTCGTTAGCTTAGCACTTGATCGTTTTAGTTTACTGCTATTGCTTTCTTCATGACTTATACATGTTCCTATGACTATGAGATTATGTAACTCCCGATTACCGAAGGAACACTTTGTGTGCTACCAAACTTCACAACGTAACTGGGTGATTATAAAAGGTGCTCTATAGGTGTCTCTGATGGTACTTGTTGAGTTGACATAGATCAAGATTAGGATTTGTCACTCCGATTGTCGAAGAGGTATCTCTGGGCCCACTCGGTAATACACATCATTATAACCCTTGCAAGCATTGTAACTAATGAGTTAGTTGCGGGATGATGCATTACAAAACGAGTAAAGAGACTTGCCGGTAACGAGATTGAACTAGGTATTGAGATACCGACGATCGAATCTGGGACAAGTAACATACCGGTGACAAAGGGAACAATGTATGTTGTTATGCGGTTTGACCGATAAAGATCTTCGTAGAATTTGTGGGAGCCAATATGAACATCCAGGTTCCCCTATTGGTTATTGACCGGAGACGTGTCTCGGTCATGTCCACATAGTTCTCGAACCCGTAGGGTCCGCACGCTTAAAGTTCGGTGACGATCGGTATTATAAGTGTTTGTGTTTTGATGTACCGAAGGTAGTTCAGAGTCCCGGATATGATCGCGGACATGACGAGGAGTCTCTAAATGGTTGAGACGTAAAGATCGATATATTGGATGGCTATATTCGGACACCGGAAGTGTTCCGGGTGATTTTAGAGAAAACCAGAGTGCCGGAGGGTTACCGGAACCCGCCCGGGAGAAATAATGGTCCTTATGGGCCTTAGTGGATAGAGAGAGGGCTGGCCTAGGGCAGGCCGCACACTCCTCCCCCTCTGGTCCGGATTGGACTAGGAGAGGGGGTGCAGCGCCCCCCTTTTCTTCTCCCTCTCCCCCTTCCTTTCCCCCTCCTAGTAGGAGTAGGAAAGAAGGGAGTCCTACTCCTACTAGGAGGAGGACTCCTCCTCCTGGCGTGCCATAGAGGGCCGGCCGGCCTCCCCCTTGCTCCTTTATATACGGGGGCAGGGGGCACCTCTAGACACACAAGTTGATCATTGATCCCTTAGCCGTGCGCGGTGCCCCCCTCCACCATAATCCACCTCGATCATATCGTAGCGGTGCTTAGGTGAAGCCCTGCGTCGGCAGCAACATCATCACCGTCAACACACCATCATGCTGACGGAACTCTCCCGTGAAGCTCTACTGGATCGGAGTTCGTGGGACTTCATTGAGCTAAACGTGTGCTGAACTCGGTGGTGCCGTGCGTTCGGTACTCGGATCGGTCAGATCGTGAAGACGTTCGACTACATCAACCGCGTTCTCATAACGCTTCCGCTTAAGGTCTATGAGGGTACGTGGATGATACTCTTCTCTCTTGTTGCTATGCATCACCATGATCTTGCGTGTGCGTAGGAATTTTTTTGAAATTACTACGTTCCCCACCAGTACATGGACGAGAACCAGCCCTACCACACATAACCCAGACTCTCGCAGATTGTACCCCTACTGTGATAGTCAGAGAACCCGCTTCACCCAATCTAACCCCAACCCCAGCAGATAGTAACCCAGTTCCTGTTGACACAACACCATCTCCAGCATAGAGCTCCCAAGCAAGAGCAGTTAGTAAGGCAGCTACAGTGCCAAAGGGCCAGTACTACCACGGCGAACCCCAACTCCACTAGTTAGTACGCCTATTCCTGTGGAGGAAGCACAACCAGCCAATCGTAGTTTAGCATCTATCGCATCTCATGTTGTTAAATCCTATGTGCGTATCTACCCATCTTGTAAATATTATACTTAAGATGAAGGAAAATGCCAGTTGCAGGTGTTTGTCCAGGAGTTATGTGTAAGTAATGTTATTCATGGCAATTACTTTGCTTTGTCCCATACATTCTACCTCCATGATGGTTATAATACAGCAAATTTTCTCATTTTTCTCTATAAAGAAGGACCAATTTGGAAACTCAGGATGAGGTAACCTGTGCTAATACCTCTGCTATCTTCAAGAATGCTTGGTGGCAGTATTGGAATTACCTGAAGAAAACATACTTCACTGGAAAAGGAACTCATCAAATTCCCTTACGTTCTCCTGAGACACATTTACTATATGATGACTGGGAACGCCTTGTTCTGTACTGGTCCCGAACCAAGAATGTGGTAAGGTCTATGAGCTCATTTTTAAGTACTGTTTCTTGTGTCTTACTATACTCTATTCGTGTAGAACAAGTGCTTAAACATGAAGAATAACTGTTCTAATTTAAGATTCCATTGCTATCGTGCATACTTCTTTGCTCTTGTATCACTGTATTTACTCACAGAAATTGAAGGACCCAATAGAAACTCCAATGGCACAACAGGTATATTCACGCATGTTTCTTTAATAGGTTTGCTCTTATCAATAACTCTTTTGATTTCAATTTCAATTGTGTATACAGTTGACTTCTCATATCATGCACATTACTAGCATCACAACAGAGACAATAGTGTTGCTGTACATGTAGACCCGTGGTACCCATCTAAAATCTTGTTGTGCCATGTAGTTTCCCACGCTTTGTATTCTTTCACTTCTGCTTTGTCTTGAACTGATATGATTTGAACCATGTCTCTATTGTGATTTGGCACGACAATGCAGTGACCATAGGACATAGATATATGTTTGTTTGATGCCTTTATTACGTACTATTACTTGGCAATAGAAGACTTGGTAGTTTAATTCTGTCCACCTTACTAATGAACTGGTTCACCGAAATGAGTTTCATATACTAGTACATGCTAAACCTGTTATGTTTCTACTTGTTTCTTCTTTTAGAATGCTGACAGAATATTGGGGAAGAGTGCCTTATTAAGCAATGGTAAAGGAAGTAATGCAGATAAGGTTCAGGATAGTGAGATATCCTTGTTGGTCTCCAACAAAGCTGATAAAACAGCTATGGACTATCTTGAAGACAGTGAGACAACCGCAAAGTCCTGTCTTGGTTTAGTGTTCAAGTTACTGGCCACTACCGCTTGCACAAGCTATTCAAACTCACTGTCTGAATAAGTTCGGTTTCTTCAGTCTCAACTACAAGCCGAAAGACATTGATCAGTTGTGCTGCGACAAGAAGCCGAAGGACTGGGGAAGTCCCTGGAGCATTCGGATGCATACTTTCTAGTGCAAAAGCAAGCGTTGGAGGATTTTAGTGCCAAATAGGACAAAGCTAATAAGCTTGCTAAGCTTATTGCCAGCATGGTGGATACCCAAGATAATGTTTCTGGAGCTTTTCTGAAGTTGTTTCAGTTATGCTCTTGTTTTGCTGCCGCGTTTATTTACACTGGTGGCCAATTTTGACGGCCAGTGTATGTAATATGTTGCTTTGTTCCCTATATTTGCACGTGTGGCGAACTTTGATGTGGATGTAATATGTGTAATAGCTGTAATAGGCTAGCGTTAGTTGCTTGCTTATTTATTTCCTTATTGTCTTGTTTAGTTGTTTGCCTGTAGTCACTACAGTTCTTTTTCCGTGTTTTTCTAGTGGCCACAATAAACTATTTTTGGTAACTAGGCCACAATAATCGTGCCAACACACGGACTGTTGTAGCCATGGGACAACTACGGGCCATAGGATCCATGGGCCTTCTACGGGCCGTAGGATCCATAAACTTTCTACGAACCATATGATCCATGGGCCTTCTACGGGTCGTAGGGTCCATTGGTCTTCTACGGGCTGTAGGATCCATGGGCCTTCTACAGGGCATATAATAATTTCACTAAACATGGGTCGTACTATTCGTTGACCATAATGGGCCGTTAATAGGCCATATTTGATAACACTATGAAAATAGCTCAATGGGTTAATGGGCCACAAATGGGCCGAATGTAACCATGGGCTAAATTTGGTCCACAAACGGAATAGGCCAGTAACAGAGCGTAACTAACTGAATTCTAGAAATGGTCCCAAGAATAAATGGGCCCTTAGAAGGCTGGAAGTTAACATGGGCTGGAAACGGCCGACGGAATAATGGGCCGTTAATGGGTATTAAGCGATACACTGTTAATTATGGGCCAGTTTCATCTCGGGCCTTTATTGGGCCTGGAGTTACGAAGGGCCTCATATGGGCCGAAAGACATCATGGGCCATACATGGGCTAGAAGTAATAACGGGCTGGAACCACATAGGACGGCCCAGATGAAGATACTGGGCTTAATTCCGATAGGCTGTAATGGGCCAAGACGTAGCGGGCCGTACATGGGCGATATACGAACATGCCGTTAATAGGCTTTCTGTTGGGGATATGATTACTAGAGGTAAACCGTCCAGGAGTGGCCGGGTTAGCTCCATGAAGATAGAAGCCCATGAAGATGTGAGGATGGTGGTGCCTTACGAAGGCCCAAGGCCCAAAGGCGGGTTAAGGCATGTAGATGTAAATCGACTCTTTCATGTAACTTGTATTGTAAGTTAAAGGAATAAAGACCGAGCAGGACACATTTATGATCCGGCCTCAGTACTCTGTAAACCGGCAGGCATCAATCTATGTATATAAAGGGACACCCCGGCCGCGGTTTAGGGACAACAGACAACTACTAGAGAGCCTGGCAAAGCGGATTCACTCCCTGGTCATCGAAACCCTAGCAATACCAATCACAACTAGACGTAGGCTTTTACCTTCAACGAAGGGGCCGAACTAGTATAAAATCCCTCTTGTCCCCTTGTCCGGTTTAACCCCTTTAAGTTAACCCGTAGTGATGGCTCCATGACTAAGTCCTTTCACGAGGACATCTGCCGTGACAAACCCACGGCAGTTGGCGCCCACCGTGGGGCTATCGCACGATGGTTTCGAGTTCTTGAAGGGCAGCTTTGATGGACTCAAGGGATACGTTGTGGGCCGGATGAGAACAGTCGTCGTGGCAAGCTCTACATCGACGACGCAGGATGGGGTCCCAAGGCCGGTTCGATTGAATACGGGTACCGGGTCCCCTTTGGTGGGATTCACGTCTTCATCGGCAAGATCGGCGAACCGGGCCCTGAGCCGGACACCTGCACCGACATCATCGAGATGGCTCAGCGTGCAAGCCCTTCTCCGCTTCAGCCCGTAGCGAGGCATGTTTTCGTAGGTGTCATCCATGGGGCGGAATATGAGGACGGACCGGCATATGATGGAGAAAATGTTGTCTGTTCTGATGACGATTCTTCAACTGGAAAGACCGAATCATTGTATTAGTTGCAGGACGGCCAGATTAGCGGAGGTTCCGACGGCAATAGTATTCCGGACCCCCTCGATCTACCAAACCTGGTCACTGTTTTCATGGCCAGTACATAACCAGTGCATCACTCCTCTACCGCCGCGGCAATGCTCTCCGGTTCAGCAACAGCAATGCCAGCAAGGGCAGGGGGCTCTGCGCCGCCTCCAGCCCATGTTTTGTCTGATTTGTTCGATGCTTTGGCAATGTTGACGGCAGCAGAGGTCGACGCTGCAGCCCGGGATCAGCACAATGTGGAGATCGCAAAGGTGAAAGACCAGATAACTCAGGCTAAAGCGGACTTGGCAGCAAAGAACGCCAGGATGGCTACAGAACGGGCCGAGTTGGAAGCTCAGGCCTACCGACTTAGGTTGGACCAGAATGCTTCAAATGATGTCATGAGGAGAAGATATTGGTCGCACCTCCCGCCGGGCTATGAGCCAAGAAATCACTTCAACATGCCAGGAGCGAGAAGCAGTAACCAGCCAGTGCTAAACCGGAGGGAGGCGCCGGGAACAGGAGCACCGGTTCAGCTGCGCATGATGGACCCGCCTCGTCAGAACAACATTGTGCCACAGTATGTTCCGATGCCCCCGGGGCATTACTCCAACCCGTTGGAGAACATTATGGCCGCCGCTTCACGATTGGCAGCCCTCCCGACCGACAGTGAGTCACCAGTTGCGATTGAGACATGGCGAGTCAAAGAGCTCCTTCAAACAACTTTAAACCAGCAGCAGGCTTATTCGCATAG
>NC_041386.1:244623358-244641125 GCF_002162155.2 Triticum dicoccoides | reverse complement strand
CAAGCAGTGCACGTCACCGTAACTCGCCGCGGGGGCACAACCCGGCAGGTGGAGGTGCTAATGCGCAGAAGTGGTGGATCATGGTCGTGCACGTCGAGAGGCCGAGTTAGCAGCTTTGCATGCAGCTCGCCAACCTACTCCGGTTCGCCCTACCGCTTCAGTGGAGCCAGGTGTGGTCTTCAGTTCCTTAGGGGTGCTGTGTCTCACCCCCGCTTTATGTAATGTGCGACTGCCCAAGGATTTTAAAGGCCCTCGTAAGGTGCCCAATTACATCGCAGATTTGCAACCAGAGTCATGGGTTGAAAGTTATGAGATGGCAATGGAGATGTTAGATGTGGATGAAGCAGTGTGCACTAAATATTTCACCATGATGTTGGAGGGAACAGCTCATACTTGGTTAAAGAGCTTACCAGTTAACTCTGTCGGATCATGGGCCGAGTTAAAACACCAATCTATCCAAAAATTTAAGGATACTTGTAAGCAGCCTATGTCGATTGTGGACCTCGCCGCTTGTGTTCAAGAGGATGGGGAGTCTACAACCCATTGGGTGAAGCGGGTCTCAGCTATTCTGCATTCATCAAATCGCATCAATGCGGACACAGCAGTGTTAACGTTGGAGGGCAATTGCCGGTTTCTACCGCTAAAACAGAAGTTAGGAAGGCTCAAACGGCACTGCAATGATATGGCAACGCTTATGGCCGCTTTGGTTAAATATGCCGATTCAGATAATACTAAGGACCCTGAGTCAGAGGAGGACAAACCGGGGAAAGGGAAGAAGAACGGCAACACCAAGGGACAACAGCATAACTGGCAGGTCATGGGAACAATGGTAAGCGCAAGGCAGACAATAGTTTGGACTTTGTGGCTAACACCAATGCTCAGGATAGTGGTCAGCGTCGTAAGGGTAAACAACCCCAGAAGGGTGGAGGTTCAGGCCCCAATCTGGAGCGCCTGCTAAAGCAACCTTGTCCAAAGCATGGATCAAAGGAGAGGCCAGCTTCACATCTTTGGAAGGATTGTTATATCATGCGAGAATTCAAGAACTCCAATATGTTTTAGTACAACAATGGCCCACTCAGCGGTTCAGGAGGTGGTTTTCATGGGCCAGGTTATGGAGGCGGTAGCTCTAATTCAGGATTTCAAGGCAATCAAACCGGATATAGCAACCAAGGGAACCAGGGCAACCAGGGAGGTTATAACCATCAAGGGAATCAGCAGCAGTGGCAGTCGGGTTATCAGAGAAATCCGAAGCAGTTGAATAGTGGGCAGTATCCTGTCTTCACCACTATCTTGTGTAAGCGCGATCAGAAGCTTCACAAGAGGGCCGTGAACTCTGTTGAACCGGCAGTGCGTCAATATTTGCGCTGGTCTGAGCAACCCATTTTATGGAGTAGAGAGGATCACCCACCCCGGGTTGATAATCCGGGTCATCTGGCTTTAATGGTGGCACCTCAAGTTGGGGGTATAAGTTCTCCAAAGTGCTCATGGATGGGGGAAGCAGTATCAATATTCTCTACTATGACACCTTCTGCTGTATGGGGTTGACAGATAAGAATCTTAAACTATCGAACACCTTTTTCATGGTGTGGTGCCTAGTAAATCTGCATATCTAGTGGGCAAGATAGCCCTAGAGGTGGCCTTTTGAGATGATCATGATTCAAGGTCAGAAACATTGAATTTTGAGGTGGTGAAAATCAAGAGTCCGTATCACGCTCTGTTTGGGCGTCTGGCTTATGCCAAGTTCATGGCGAGGCCGTGTTATGTTTATCTGCAGCTTAAGATGCCAGGTCATAAGGGGACCATCACAGTACATGGGAGCAGGAAGATCGCTTTGGAATGTGAGGAAGGTGATGCGGCATACGCTGAGTCGGTTTATGCCACGGAAGAGCTGAAGTTTTACAAAGACAAGGTTGATCCGGCAGACATGACTTCTTTGAAAAAGCCAACTACGGAGCATGATCCGGTGTTGAAGTTTAAATCGACCACAGACACTAAAATGGTTTGTTTTGTTCCTGGCAATTCGTCCAAGCAGTTCAGCATCAGCGATAACCTGGATCCCAAACAGGAAAGCACGCTCATCGAGTTCATCCGTGAGAACCGGGACATCTTTGCATGGAAGCCTTCTTACATGCCAGGTGTACCGAGGGAACTCGCTGAGCACACACTTAACATAGATCCTAAGTGTAAACCGGTCAGACAGTTTCTCCGCCGCTTCAACGAAGAAAGGCGCAAGGCTATTGGTGAAGAGGTAGCTCGGTTATTGGCCGCAGGGTTTATCGTGGAGGTATTTCACCCGGAGTGGTTGGCTAATCCAGTGCTGGTTCTCAAGAAAAATGGCACTTGGCGTATGTGTGTGGACTACACAGACTTGAACAAGGCTTGCCCAGTAGATCCCTTTGCCCTCCCTCATATTGATCAGATTATTGATGCTACGACGGGTTGTGACCGCTTGTGTGTTTTGGATGCTTATTCTGGTTATCATCAGATCAAAATGGCAGTTAAGGACCAGGAGAAGACATCTTTTATAACTCCCTTTGGAGCCTTCTGCTATGTCTCCATGCCCTTCGGGCTCAAGAGTGCCCAGGCGACTTATCAACATTGTGTTCAGAATTGTCTTCATAAGAAGATTGGGTGCAATGTTCATGCATATGTGGATGATATCATGATAAAGTCCAGGGAGGAGGAAACATTGATAGATGACTTGAGAGAAACCTTTGACAACCTCCGGGTTTACAACATGATGCTCAATCCGGACAAATGTGTCTTTGGTGTCCCGACAGGCAAACTCTTGGGCTTTCTAGTATCAAACAGGGGCATTGAGGCTAATCCGGAAAAAAAATTCAGCAATCACGTCTTTGGCTAAACCGGCGTGTATCAATGACGTTCAATGTTTAGCCGGTTGGATTACGGCTTTGAGCCGGTTTATCAGTCGTCTCGGGGAGAAAGCTATACCTTTATACTAGATGTTAAAGAAAACAGATGACTTTGTCTGGAGCGATGCGGCTGATAAAGCGTTTGAGGATCTGAAGAGGCAGTTAGCTGAACCGCCTGTGCTTGCAGCTCCGGTCGATAAAGAGCCCTTACTGCTGTATGTGGCTGCTAATGCCAGGGCTGTTAGCGTGTCTATTGTTGTGGAGTGCAAGGAGGCTGGAAAGGAATATCTGGTTCAACGGCCGGTTTATTATATTAGTGAGGTGCTTATCGAATCAAAGCAGAGGTATCCACATTGGTAGAAGCTGATGTATGGGGTGTTTATGGCAAGCCAGAAGCTCAAACATTACTTTCAGGGTCATCCTATCACAGTGGTCAGTTCAGCCCCTGTGGGAGATATCATTCAAAACAGAGAAGCAACTGGCCGAATTGCCAAGTGGGCTATCGAGCTTGGACCTCACGGGCTCAAGTATACACCTCGCACAGCAATCAAATCTCAAGCACTTGTGGACTTCATCAATGATTGGGCAGAGTTGCAGGCACCGGAGGAAAAGCCAGATAACACGTATTGGACTATTCACTTTGATGGGTCCAAGCAATTGGAGGGATCGGGGGCTGGAGTTATATTAACTTCCCCACGAGGTGAAAAGTTTTGTTATGTTCTTCACTTAATGTTCCCTTGTACTAACAATGCAGCTGAGTACGAGGCCTTACTCCATGGTCTTCGGGTGGCTAAGGAGATGAACTTAAACCGGGTTAAGTGCTTCGGTGACTCGCACCTGGTGGCTCAATAGGTATCTAGCACTTGGGATTCTAAGGACCCACTCATGGATGTGTATCGACGAGAGGTGGACATAGTGGCTGGTCATTTCAAGGGTTATCAAGTTGACCATATAGACTGGCGAAAGAATGAAGCGGCGGACGCTTTAAGTCGCCTTGGCTCCCAACGTAAACCGGTCCCACCTAATGTTTTCCTCGACGTCCTACTCAATCCGTCGGTTAAGATACCAATAGAGGAGGAGTTGGCTATTCCTGACCCGGAGCCCCAATTGGTGGCAGCTTTGCATGTTATACCGGATTGGACAGTCCCGTACTTGGTTTACATGAACCGGGGCAAGTTACCTGAGGATGAAACCTTGGCCCGACGGATAATCCGACGTTCCAAGTCAATGACCATAATCAATGGGGACTTACATTGTTACAGTGTCATAGGGGCAATTCAGCGTTGTGTATATCCTCAAGAGGGTTGTGAGATTTTGCGAGAAATCCACGAAGGAGATTGTGGTCACCATGCCGGTTCAAAAACCTTGGTGGCTAAGGCATTTTGTCACGGTTTCTATTGGTAGACAGCCCATGCTGATGCTGAGGATTTAGTCAAAAGGTGTGACGGCTGTCAAAAATTTGCACGGCACGCTCATGTTCTGGCTCAGGAGTTCAGGATGATTCCAATAACTTGGCAATTTGCAACTTGGGGGCTTGATATGGTTGGACCCTTTAAGAGATCCAAGGACAAAAAAGACTCACCTATTAGTGGAAGTGGACAAGTTCACCAAGTGGGTGGAAGCAGAGCCAGTCAGTAAGTGTGATGCAGCCACGGCGGTTCAATTCATCAAAGAGGTGATATTCCGGTTTGGTTTCAGACATAGTATTATAACTGACAATGGTACTAATCTGTCAAAGGGTGAGATGGAGGAATTTTGCCTACGAGAGCACATCCAGCTTGATGTAGCATCAGTGGCTCACCCCCAGTCTAATGGTCAAGCAAAGAGGGCAAATCAAGAAATTTTGAGAGGAATTAAACCACGGCTTATGGTTCCTTTAAAGAGGACACCAGGTTGTTGGGTGCAGGAGTTACCTTCTGTGTTATGGAGCATCAACACCACACCTAACAGATCTACGGGTTACACGCCTTTCTTCATGGTTTATGGAGCAAAGGCGGTTCTTCCTAGTGATATACGTCACGACTCGCCCCGTGTGGCGGCTTATGTTGAAGCTGACAATGAAAAGGCATGTCAGGACTCACTGGACCTGCTAGATGAGGAGCGTGATCTTGCAGCAGCACGTTCGGCGATTTATCAACAAGATCTCCGACGTTATCACAGCCGCCGGGTTAAGACCAGAACTTTTCAAGAGGGCGATCTGGTACTCTGGCTCATTCAGGATCAAACTGATATGCACAATTTATCCCCACCTTGGGAAGGACCTTTTGTGGTCAGCAAAAACTGCACAGGTCATACTACCTCATTGATGTTCGAGAGCACAAAGACTCACGTAAATCAGAGGACGAGACCAAGTGGCCTTGGAATATAGCTCTTCTTCGGCCTTACTATACTTGAGCCACAGGCTCTTCTTATGTACATACTTATGACAATGTATATATTATATAATAAATCGAAGCCTCGAATAAAGCGGGGTCTCTGTTCTTTTTACATCATGTGTGAGCCTACAGGAGCTTCTACTAACAAAGCGGCGTTTTATTAACCCGGCCTATATGGCCACACAGATATAAAGAAAATCACTAGGGGCTTGGTCGTATCTGAACCATAGCTACACCTCTTGATTGGTTTAACACCAAAAAGGGATATCACTAGGTGGCTTGGTTGTCTTTACACCATAGCTACACCTCTTGATAGGCTTCAAGCCAAAAGGAAATTATGTGGAACCAAAGAGACTCTGTTGCATTAAGCACAGCTCAAACATAGGTAACCACTGAGCACAAGCTCAAATATTACCTGGGGGCTCCTTGCTTCTCAAAGAACAACGAGCTTGCACCCTTGTAATAGGCTATCAAGCCAGGCTTGGAAGCCAGGTGTATTCACCTAAAACCCCGGGTTATCCTGCCTCTTTAAGTAAGCCACTTCGTCCAGGTAAACCTGGTATGACCCATCGAACATTTGACAAGTCAATCCCATGGACCCTGAACTTGTCAAAGTTAAAATGGTGATTGGTTAAAGATTGAGGTCCATCTTCAAAGGCTTTGCAAAATGGATTAACTCAGCGGTCTGGCAGCCCATGAAAAGCCTCGATTTAGGGCCTGGCAGCCCATGAAAAGCATTGCATATTTCTTGTTTTTGCTGTTTTTTATGATAAGGGATTTATGAATATTTTCTGATAAACCGGTGTTCGTTACAACCCGGCATGACTTTCAACGCTTAGTTGTCAGTACATTATCAGTTTTAAATCGGTAGTATATTCTTTAGGTCTAGTTTTTGACTAGATGTCACCAGCATTATGCGGCTATTATAGCCCAATATGGTTTCTATATGAACCGGCAAGAGGGCAAGGAGTTAACAACACTCCGGATTGGTGTTTTTTCACCTTTACCATACAAGCAGTTGGTCAGCCAACGAGGTATGTCATAGATATTATTTATTTTATCTAGTTAATATAAATCTTGGTTATCCATCCAAGTTATGTATATATTTTTTGGGCATCATGACCCGTCCAGTGGTAAACCACTAGGACGCCTTCAAGTTCTTATATGTAGGAATACAAAGTATAATGGACTATGCATAAATAGATCCCAAAAGTGGAACAAGTTTTCAAAATATCAAGCAACACAAGCATGCTCGATGGCATGGCAGATAAAGCTGTTTCGGCTATCCTATTGCAAGGAGCTTCAAAACGGCCCAAATTGAATAATTGTTTTCAAGCAGTGGTAGACTGTAGCTGGTAAACTGGTCGCCGGTCTAGGATGCTTCATCGGGACGGTTTGACGATTGAGGGTCATCGTGTGCAGTCACATCCTCTTCATCCCTCCCTAGACGCTGGAAATCAACCGTTGACCAATCGATTCCGGTTAAAGCTTGAAACATGGCCTCTTCATGGATAAGGCTGGAGGGGTCAATGTCAGGAGCGTAAGTATGCTTACGGATTGAAGGCACAAGCTCTTCAACATCATGGATCACAACGGGCTATCTCTTTCCCTCAGCATCGTAAACCGGTTGGAAGTGAGATAAATCAGTGTCCTCCGCCAGCTTGCTTGCTATTGGCCGCATCTCCTTTGTTAGCCTTCACAGATCATCATTATTGAAATCTGAGCCGTCCTCTTTCATGCCAGGATATCCTTTGATGATATCTGCCGGTTCAAGATCCGGAATCCATGCCTTGGCCCGGATTAGCACGGTCAGTGCTCCTGATCTTGCAGCTGATTTCTTCAGTTTGGTGATCCGGGCAGGTAGCATGGCCAGCTTCTCAAGTGTTTCCTTTATCAACGATGGCGCCGGCTTGTTATACACTGAAGTGCAAATAGCATGCTGGGATCCAGAGTATAGCTGTTCCATCAAGGAGTACGCCGCTTTAAGCTTCATCCGCGTGTCAGAGCCCAGATGAGCAATGCGGGTCCCAGTCATGGTTCAACATCAGTAAACCGGCCATTGATAAAATCTTATGATTAGACAAACTGCACGAGAGAGCACTTACCAAATACAGCAGATGTCATGGCGTCAATCTGCCGCTTTAAGCCGGACAGTTCTTCCACTACAGGTTTCAGGGCTGCATCTGCGTCCTCGGCCTTTTTTATCAAACTGGCCTTTTCTGTTTCCCAGTCAGCACGCTCCTTGTTGAAGGTCTCTTTCAACTTCTCCATAGCTGCCAAGGCATTGGTCAGCTCCTCTTTGGCTTTAGAAGCCTCTGCTTGTTGAGACTTTACGTTCTCTTGAAGATCAGCGGTTTGAGCATCCCTTTTACTCAGCTCGGCCTGCAAAGGCGAAGATATATCAACAATGAGATGTGAATTTTCTAAGTACCAAGTGTATAACAAGTTATACACTTTGTACTTGGGGGCTAATGCCTATTTGCTTTCTCATCAACATATTTTTCACAAGTCTCAAGTACAATGCAAGCATTATCCTTAACACTTGGGGGCTAATGTACATCTGTTCAAATCTGACGCGTTGATTAAAGACCTGGTTTACCTTGCAAAGCTAAACCAGCCCTTGGGGGCTACACCGATGAACACTACATGAGTACAATGATAAAGTACTGGTTTTTTTCTAAACGATGATTTCACATATGGAGGATCAGCATGCAAGGATTAAGATATTACAAAGACCCAGTTTACCTCATAAAAAGCTAAACCGGCCCTTGGGGGCTACTTGGGCTGATGTTTATACTTTGAAATCAAGAAAGGAAAGGTAATGAAAATACCTCATAGCGTTCTTTCATCAGGTTCACCAAATCGGCTTCATAGTCACGGTTTGAGTGCAGACGTTTTAGAAAAACGGAGTGGAGTTCTTGAGCGCTGAAATGAGCATAGCTTGACAAGTCAGTGCTCCATTTGCCTTTTTCCATGGCAGCACGCTCTTCGTTGGCGCTATGTTGGGCCAAGATTATAGGATGGCCAGGAGAGGTGTGACCAATACCAATAATGGTAACCTCGCCTTCTTTATCTCCAGCTGCTTTGTCTGGAGTTGATGGAGTTTTAGTAGCTCTCACCGGACTAGCCTGGATTGGATCTGCCGATTCAGTATCAGGCACAGCAGTATCAGCTTCTGGTTGTTCACTGATATTGTGATCTTGAGGGGGTGGCTCATAAAAGGTGACTTCAGGATTGGGACCCTCCGGTTCACCAGTTTGGTCTGGTTCACCTGTTTGCTCCTGTTCAAGAACCACCTGGTCTTCAGACGGATTGTTCACCCGAGCTTTTTTGCTAGGTCTGGCTTTGTCTCTACAAAACAAAAAAATATGTGAAAATTAAGCATAGTATACAAGGTATGAAAACATTCAAAGAAGGGGTTTAAGTACTTACCCAGCTATAGTTTTGAGAGGAGGGAGTTGGGTTGCTGTTGACTCGCCAGATGATGAGGGAGGTGTCACCTGATAATTTGAGTTGGGCAGATTAAGAGGTTGTCGGAAATAACCTACCTTGGGGTAAGAATTGTCAGAAGGAGGTGAGACCTCAGATCGGCGCTTTCGAATCAGGGTGTCAGGTAAACCGGTCGAGGTGATCTTTTGGCCACTGTGTCGGGTTGTACGGCGAGCCTCGTGCTGCTGCTTCTTCAAAATAAATGTTGGATCCAAGTGAGCAAGAGGATGTGAAAAGCTTACTTTCCGGATCGCTTGACGGATTTTTTGTGTTGGCAGAGAGTCTGAACCGGAGGAAAGGACAATTACCTCTACATCGTCGGCTTGGCTGCCTTCCGCGCCCTCCTGATAAATATCATTGTTAATGAGATGCAAAAATAGGGAACCAAGTGAATCAAGTTCTACCTCAACTTCCCGTTCATCCGTATTGTCATCCAGTTCCATGCTGATACGTTTAGTTGCCTTCCGCTTTGAGGTTTTCTTGATGGTTTTAGTTTTGGGGCGGGAGGGCTTTGTCACTTTCTCTGCAGGTTTCTTCTTCTAGAATGGATCATCACCCTGTTTGTAAATAAAGCAGAAGGATATTCACAGGTTGAACAGTTTTAAAAGATGTCAAAGGTAAAAAGGAAGGATAGTACTTACAGCAGGCGGTTTGTTTTTTGTGTACAAGGGGTTTAAGCCAGTTTGGCAGCAGACAGATTCTGATTCATTCAAAATCTTCTTGACACCCTCAGTAACTTCTTCATCAGTTAACTGAATGTTGATGTGACGTTCGGAGTCTTCTACTTCACCAGTGTACTCACACATTAAACCAGAGCGGCGCATTAATGGCAAGATGCTCCAGGATATCCAGCAACACACAAAGTCGACGCCTGATAAACTGTTGGCCATAAAGGCTTGGATCTTGGCAAGTTGGGGGGCATATGAGGCCAATTCCGTACCGCTTAGACGTTGCGGTAGTGGATGAGTGTTGGAGAGCCGGTGGGCACGGTAGCCCGGTATAGGGTTCTCGTCTTCAGGGGAGGTATCTTTACAGTAGAACCAAGTTTGGTTCCAATCTTTGGGGTGCCTATGCAGCTCGGCATGAGGAAATTCGGCCTCTTTTCTTTTTTGAATTGAGACACCCCCAAGTTCAGTGTTGGGTCCGTCTACAAATTCAGTGCGCCGGTTCAGATGGAAAATAATCCCGGAACAACTCAACAGTTGGTTCTTCCTGAAGGTACACTTCACAGAAGACTTGGAAGTTGCATATATTGGATACTAAGTTATGTCCAATATCTTGAGGGTGGAGATGGAAACTAGCAAGTACATCCCGGAAAAACTTTGACCCGGGCGGTTTGAAACCACGGCCTATGTGGTCAACAAATACCACTACCTCACCCTACTTAGGGGTAGGAGGATTCTCTGATCCAGGAACTCACCACCGGATCTCATTCTTTTTGGACAAGGTACCAATCCTCACCATTCCGTTAAGCTGTTCTTCGGTAACCCGGGAAGGAGCCCAGTTGCAAGCATAAAACTGTTTGGCCATTGCAAGCGAAAAGCTGAAAGGAAATACCGTTTACAAATCATTCATGGTGATACATAAGATGCGACGGAATAAAAACATACAGGTATGTAAGTTGCGCAAAATGGAGGCTGATACAATGATGAATGACAAGGCAATATCAGAACAAAGGTATGCACATGCTATTAAACCGGAGTATAACAACGGAGGTAAAAGTCTTGTCCGGTTCACCAGGGGACTAATGGTATATGATAGATTGCTTTTACAAAGGTAAACCGCCTAGGTGGTAAAGAGGATACAGATCTAAGGCAAAAATGACTAAGGTAAAAACAGATTTCATAAGGTTGCAGGGAATTTTTGGATCTACCAGAAGACAGGAAAATAAAAGGATTTAGACCTAAAAGATTGATCCTAAAGCAGTTCACAAAGGACTAGATCAGTGTTTTTATGCGCGTAAAGGTTTGTTTTTGTAACAGAAGATAAGCCATTACGTGGAATACATCAAGTATAAAGTTTTTATCCTTGGACTAAGAAGAAACAGGGAAGAACAACGCCGGAGCCTCGATGAACTTCGACGAACGAGGAAACCCTAGGTAGATCTACAACAGAGAAAGGAAGGGACTTACAGTGGCTGATGAAGTAGCGGAGGTATGCCGCGGTTCTCTGGTGCAACCAGGTTCATGCAGCGGTCGGCAGAGAGACGGAGGCGAAGCTCGGTGACGACGGCGGTGCTCAGGTGCAGAGGCGTGGCAAGGAGGAAGAATAAGTGAAGGAGACGAAGGGAAAAAAGAGAAGGGCCCGTGGTCCTATTTATAAGGCGAAGCGATAAGCGACAAGTGCGTGAATCGAGGAGCTCAAAATGGATAGTTAATAAGGATGTCGCCTCGATGGATGGGTATTCATTAATGAAGGGTATCCTCAGCTTCAACGGGTAGATGGCATCATGAAGGTTTATTATGGATCTGACGGATGACATCACGGCGGTTTACCAGATCTATATGAAGGTGACAAGGCAAGAATTTTTCTAAGTATTGAAGATTGACATGAACAAGTTCAAATCAATCTGGGGCCTAATGTTGGGGATATGATTACTGGAGGTAAACCGGCTAGGAGTGGCCTGGTTAGCTTCATGAAGATAGAAGCCCATGAAGACGTGAGGATGGAGGTGCTTTACGAAGGCCAAGGCCCAAAGGCCGGTTAAGGCCTGTAGATGTAAACCGACTCTTTCATGTAACTTGTATTGTAAGTTAAAGGAATAAAGACCGAGCCGAACACATTTATGATCCGGCCTTAGAACTCTGTAAATCGGCGGGCGTCAACCTATGTATATAAAGGGATGACCCGGCCGCGGTTTAGGGACAACAGACAACTAATGGAGAGCCAGGCAAAGCGGATTCACTCCCGGGTCATCGAAACCCTAGCAATACCAATCACAACTAGACGTAGGCTTTTACCTTCAGCGAAGGGGCCAAACTAGTATAAAATCCCTCGTGTCCCCTTGTACGGTTTAACCCCTTTAAGTTAACCCATAGCGATGGCTCCACGACTAAGTCCTTTCACGAGGACATCTTCCGTGACAAACCCACGACACTTTCCATGGGCCAGCCCGTTACCTTTTGACCAAGTCAAACTGGTCGGCCTTTTCACTGAAACGGGCCTCTGTTGGGCTGTGCCACGTGTCAAAAAAAACAACAACACATGTTTCCTATGGCCAATGAGAATTTAACACGTGGAAAATCCCCATTGGTCATGGCTGTTAACGGGTTATCGGATCCAAAATTGGACCCGATAGCTTAACGGTGACCTGTTACGGTGGATGCCACGTGTCGCTCACCCTTGACGGAAACACTTCTATGACGCGCGATTTATCGTCATGGATGTGACACTTCCGTGATGATAATTTTGGTAATGTCATGGAACACTTCTATGACATCACAAGTATGACTATCTTGATTCTGTCATAAATCGTCATGGATGTACATGCATGACAGAAAATGTGACCTAATGTGTCAAACACATATCATAAAGGAAGTATATTTTTCTGTAGTGATGGGCGAAGCACATAATACATGACACACAAGAAAGTACCGGGAGCTTCCGATAAACCCATAGGCATAACTAACCATTCGTACAAGCCGAATTTAGTTTTAAAGCGGTTTTCCATTCATCACCTTCTTGTATGCATATTTGATAATAGCTACTTTTAAGATCATTTTTTGAGAAAATGGTGGCGCTAAGCTCATCTAGCATATCATCAAGGCATGGAATGGGATGCCTATAACGAATGGTGATAGAATTGATGGGTCTACAATTGGAACACATGTGAAAACTACCGTCTCTTTCTGGCACAAGACTGACCGGGACAGCACGAAGGCTTAAGCTTTCACCTACATGTTCGTTTTCGATGAGTTTTTGTACTTTCCATTGGATCTCCTTAGTTTCTTCGGGGTTGATGTGGTATGGGACCTTGTTCGGAAGAGTTGCGCCGGGGATGAGTTCGATCTGGTGTTCAATGCCAGGTAGAGGAGGTAGTCCCAGAGGTAGCTCATCGGGGAAGACATACGTGAATTCCTGCAACAAGTTAGAGAGCACTAGAGGGAGAGGATTAGAAGGGTTAGATATTGCCACCTCATCTTTGCATAGTAGGACATATTGTATGACACTTGATGGGTTCTCACACACTTCTCTCATCTAGCTTTTGGTGGCTAGGAGGACTATGTTTTTCTCTCTTGGCGAAGATTCGCTCATTTTGGGCTTGTGGCACTCATTTTCTTTGTGGTTGTTCACTTTCTCACTAGTCTATCCACGTTGGGTGGATGATTTCTCGTCGGTGATCACTTGGCTTGGTGACATAGGTCGTAGCACATACTCTTTTCCCTTCATCTTGAAGCTACAGTGGTTTGTTTTTCTATTGTGGATGACGTCGCGGTTGAATTGCCAAGGTCTTCCCAAGAGAAGATGACACACGAACATTGGAACCACATCACACTCTAAGGTGGCCTCGTAGGTGCCAATCTTGAAGGAAACTTGCACCATGTCACTAGTATGCGCCGGTGCTATACAAAAGGTTTTTAACCCCTTTCCGCGATGACATTTGGAACCAACGCCAAGTGAGTGTGGGAGGTAAGAGGTCCTTCTCGCACGACCCAGAAACCGTCGGGGATAGGGACCCTACAGTACTCCTACTCGTTTCTGCTCGCGTTGCCATCGCGGTCGCTATTCTGTGGTGGTACGTCTACGATGCGCGGCCCATCACAAACGGTTCACTGTTAAGAAGATTAGCTAATCGTCATACGAGTGTCGGATGGGATTACAAAACGTCGGACCATCATAAAATCATCGTACACGACAACTATCGCACACGCTATTATGTGGTGCAATGTTTACGATGCATACTTCATCAGAAACAATTCATGGTTGCGAATCATGTATGATAAGGCAACTAACAAAAACGTTTAGTTTGCCCGCACTGTTTGTGATATTGTCCGACATCGCACATGCTTTGCAAACGGAAACTATGTGCATGCTTCCACACGTTTCCTCTCTGTGAACCGTCTCGGATTATGGTGTATATGGCAAACGTTTATGTTTTACCAACTATGTGTGCCGTAACAACCTGGAGAGCGTAATTTCACCGTAATTTAATTGCTGCTATTTCAAATTGTACCGGATTGGAATTTGAATTCGAATGTATGCTACACCTTTATTCATATCCATCAGGTTCAAACAACCAATTCATTGTTCGATTCATAGGTACATATGTTCAAGAATTACAGAAGAACCAAATAAAGAATGATGAACCACAGTTGTATACTTGTACTATTAAAGACGGTAAAGAAAGAGGCGAAATACATTCTGGTTGCTGAACAAGGTGAAGCGGAATACCCATGTTGTGCCCTCCGCCATGCAGAAGGCACACACGACTCTAGTCCAACCCATTGTGATGGCTGACTGCCCATCCTTCACGGTCTTCATGAAAACATCTAGATAATCATCGTGTACTGGTAGAAATACTTTAACCTTTGCATGCCCACCAATCATGTTGTTTCAGAGGTAATCTTGAGTAAACTGCTTTGGCAACCACTGCAAAGGAAAAAGATTCAGACATTGTCATCTAACACACCTCATTATGGGCAGTACAAAGAAGGTTGCAGTGTTCTTACTTACCATCTTGTAGTTCGCTCTTGTCTTGGATAAAGTGTAAATAAATAGTTTAATAGCCATCTTTGGACCCATTTTACTAACAATCTTTATCAGCTTCCTCACTTGATGCTGGTTCATCGATATCTCATTGCCTCCTACGCAGAAAGGGTCGAAGCATGGATCTTTACTAATGGCATATGCACCTAAAAGCACCAAGTTAATATTAGAAGCTAAACAACAATTGCATAATGATGTAGTATAACACTCTTTTATAATATGTACATATACATCCGTATGTGGTAGTCCATTTGAAATCTCTAAAAAGATAAATATTTAGGAACGGAGGGAGTATCTTATAACATCCAATATACTCACATATTAGATAAATAAACATCTTATATTATGGGACAGAAGGAGTTTAGTGCATTCTTACAAATTATCGGCTGATTAACTGTTGCTGTATCCATGGGTTACAGTTAGTTTGAGCAAGTTCGGGCTCAAATAGCCCAAAAGTATATCTAGACATGAGGGCTAGTTTGAGCTAGTTGCATCTATAACCCACCCAAAAAACTATCCAACCCAAGAGGTGCTAATTGGAGCTAGTACTCCTAGTGCATTTATTGTCAATCTAACCCTGCCATCCAAACAACTCTTTGGATGGAGTTAGTTCAGGGTTAGTTATGAGCTAGAAACTAACTCTAACCTCTAGCTAAGTTGAGTATCCAAACAGGGCCGTGTTGTTGTTGCTGCTACTCTTCTACGTATATCTAGACATCATTAGAACATTAATGTCACACTCTTCCTTGTTGCTATGTAGCCTAGGATTGCATATTTAGACATTAAGTACAGTGCATGTTGCTATGTAGCCTCAGATATATTACATATGGCCCTAGTTAACCTAACGATAAATGGCTTGCACATATATTCAGTTAAAAATCCGATTCACCGATTAGTCCCTTATCAGCCGCCGGCCTATATGGTACCAGCTACCGATATCTTGAACAATGAGCAGATATAAGCCATGGGAAGAAACTAACCTCGATGGAAAACAGCAGTCGTTCCCAAAATTGTCCTGTGTAGGTACATCAAGAAGAATGTTAAGCACAACAGGCCAAACATCAACCAAAATTATCCAAGGCAGACAAAATAATCTCCAAAAGATAGCTTCAGTGTGCAGGTTTAAGCACGCTGGTAAAGCAAAACAATTGGAAAGTTGTGCTAACTGCAACATGGCTAACATTTAACAAGAAGCAAACATAGTCATTCAAACCGGTATTGTGCCGATCTAAGTATACTGGTTATTGTTAAATAAAAATGGAAAGGCATGTTAACTACAAGATGCAGCAACCAAATGTAGTCATTCATAGTGGTATTGTTGAAAAAGGGACTGATGAAATTGAACTGCACAGTTCATACTTGCACATATAGAACATCATGTTGTGAATAACTGGAATAAACAAGGCATACTACGAACAACCAAAGATAGCATTTGAAACAGGACATATGCTAACTACAAACAACCAAACAATCAAAAAATGTTAAAAGAGGCATATGCTAGCTATAACAGGCTTAACAACAAGCAAATATATGCATTCCTATCTGTATGTTTAAAACTGGATTGATGAAATGTACTGCACAATAAATAATTTTACATATAGAGCATAACATTGTGAACAACTTAAATAAACAAGGCATACTGCAAACAACAAGATATAGCAATTAAAACTGGACATATTCTCACTACACTACAAAAGGGACTCGACAAAACAAATCATGGGTTTCCCCTGTGAAAAGGCACAACAAAAAAATCATGGGTTTCCTCACTTTTCACAGATGGGCTCATTCCCGTGGGAAGAGGACAGACCTTGAATCCACTCCATGTTGTGGCAGATGGGCTCCTTCCCCTTGGAAGAGCACGGCTGTAGGGTGCCCTCCCTGATGTCGCAGACGGGCACTTTCCCCTTGGAAGAGCAGATGGGCTCTTTCCCCTTAGTAGAGCAGATGGGCTCTTTCCCCTTGGAAGAGCTGGAGAGGGTGCCCTCCTCATGGTCACCGTCGATGAGGTCTAACTTGTAAGCTGTGGATCCCAAGCCAGCATCGCAGAACGTGTCCTTAAGAAATGACAAAAGGGGCTCGACGGTGATGTAGAATGGCAAATTGTTGACAGCGAGGTAGAGGAGATCAGCGGCGGGCCATGGATGAGATCGACGGCGGTTGAACCCGACGGGTTGCGGGTGGGCCACTTAACCTGTGACATAGCCCGCCTCAGGCTGTCACTATCGATGACCTAGATGTGGTAGCCGGCGGCCGAGACATGCCCGTATACTCTAGCCCACTTCTTGAGTGCCTGCCACCAGTAATGGTCGTCAGCTTCCTCGGCAACATCGGGCGAAGAGACCGCTATACACCTCTTTTGGGCCAGTCGCTCCTCAAGCTCCAGGGGAAGCGTAGCCGGGTTTAGGCTACGACGCTCTAGAGTGTGGTGTGGGGATGGGGATTGGGATTTGTCGGAAAAGGGGCATTTGGCAGGCGTCATCTAAGAAACTCAGGGCAGCCTGGGTATGGAGATCGGTGGGTAAGCTGCATGGGCAAACCGGCAGATGTTGACAATGGAGGCCTTGCAGCGGCGGTGGGGGTCTTGCTAGGGTTTCGAGCGAGGGAGGTGGTGTGTGTGTGTGTGTGTGCATACGCTCGAGGAGGTTTTGGTGTGTGTGTGTGTGTTGTGTGTGTGTGGAGACGGGGTGTTTGAGGAAATGACGCGGGATGCATGCGGGATTGGGAGCAAGAAACATCACACAAGGTCCGGCGATAACAACCGTGTGTTATGAAACAGTAAAACCCTCGAGGTGGGTTGATATTTTCTAGGGATGCAGGCAGGATTGGGAAGAAGAAACATCGCAGATGGTCCAGAGAAAACAACCGTGTGTTATGAAACAGAAAAACCCTCGAGGCGGGCAAATATTTTTGAGAGGGGGGGCCTCGTGGAGCCCAATGTACTATGCGGATGTGTGCGTGACAGGGGCACCAGCGTCGCACACGGTTAGTTTGAGTGAACCGTGTCTGTTGCATCATCCGACTTGTCTAATGTTTATAAATTTGGCAAAAAAATGTCGCGGGAGAGGGTCAGAACATAAACACACTTGCATGTGGCCCAAATTTATTTATCAGAAGGGTGGTTTGATTTTCAAATACCAAATGCAACTTCGATGTGGCACCTCTCGCACAAAGCACATGGTATTGTTGCCCCCACCCCCCCTCGTGTCAGCAGGAAGGGAATCATAAGCTTTGAATGTAGGCCCCCTCCCCCCAACTGAGGTTCACCTAGCAAAGTGCGAAGTAGCTAGCAGCCCCCCTCCCTTGTGTTGGCAAGAAGGGAATCGT
>NC_041386.1:244507792-244622879 GCF_002162155.2 Triticum dicoccoides | reverse complement strand
GGATCGTAAAGTGGACCAAGAATAATCCACCTTGGTGGTACAACCTCTCTCTTGTTGTTGGTGAAAGTGATGGCCGTCCATGCGACCCCAGAGATGGGCTAGCTCGCCAATAATCATGCAAGCTAGTTCCCAAAGACAACCACTGCATGCGTGTGGCCCAAACATATGTATGGAGAGGAGTGTTTTTGAGTAAGAATGGAACAACTTTGATGAGGCACCGTGATTTCGAACAAGAAATCCCCACACATAGTGAGTGTTAGGTTGATGATGCATATGTATGTTACACCACACTTGAAGCCAACGGTGGGGATTCATGCATGCACGCGTGCATAGTATATGTGCAGCCTGATGAAGAACTCGCGGGGCAGGTCCCCGACGTGGCGCTCCGTCGGGGGAGGTGTCGCTGGCGGAGGCGAGGCCCATGCGCCGGCCCGTCCTCCTCTCCCCCGAGCGCCACGGCGACCTCGGCCTCGCCCCCTCCCCCTTTCTCTCGTGGCCGGTTCCGCCGCCATGAGCTCTTGGGGAGGAGGAACGCGCTGACGAGCAGCAACCCTCGCCGCCACTATCGAAGGGCCAGCGCTTCCTCTCGCCATGGCATATGGAAGGAGGAAGCGGAGGTGGAAGGAGACGGATGATGGAAGAATGTGGAATTCCGCCCCTCCCCTTCTTATAAAGGGGCGGATTCGAGGCTCGGCCGCCCCACTCGACCAATCCGGTCATCGGGGGCGCAGGGAATCAAGACCGGCCCGCTGCCCCAATCAGCGAGGGCCCGGTTTCCCGCCTCCACCTCCTGCCACCTGCATGAGGGACAGATGTCGAGCAAGCAGCATTGAAGGGACGGGCGAAGCAGCCGCTCCCCACCCCGTGATCGTGGGGCGTGGGCGCCTTGAAGACTGCGACCCGAGTCCACCCAAGTAAATGGGCCGTGCCTCTACGCCTCCCTCCTTTTATGGGGAAGGCGCAAGCCACCTCTTTACCATGATGTGATGCATGCGTGCGGGAACCTCCCCATGCATGACCCCCACGTCACGCACGACCCTCCACACCGCGCGTTCAACGCGGGTCGTGGGGAAGCATAGTGGACGAGAAGTTGCTACGGTAAAATCCGCCCCACCTACCCGCACACCGTTCTGGGCCTAGCCCAACAACGAGTCGCGCTTATGTGTGCCCCATGCCTAGGGGCTCCTGTCGGTGCACAAAAGTAGGGGCTCTCCTTTTGACCCCTTTACTTGTGCACGGACAGTCAGAGCCACGCGTCGTGGCCACACTTAGAAGGGCAGAGGAGGGAAGCCGGAGAGAAGCCGAAGCACAAGACAAGCAAGGCGATGCCAAGACCAGAAGCGTAGGAGGGCAAGAGGGCGAGGTGGACTCCCTCGGCAAGGTCCTTGCCGAGGCGGCCCCCCGCAGCCCTAGCAAGAGCCTTGCCGGGGCAACTTGTCCAACACCAGTGGAGCAAGCCACCCTTGCCCAACAACTGCGTGGGACCAGGGCTCGGGAGGCACCTACGTGGTGGCATGCAGATCTTTGTCAAGATCATAAACCCACAAGATCAGATGAGGATTAGAAGACGACGACCCTCGGCAGGATCCTAGCCGAGGAAATCCACAAGACCCCTGGCAAGACCATTGCCGGGAATGACAGCAACGCCACGGCAAGACCCTTGCCAGGCCCCCAGCAAGACCCTTGCCGAGGGCATCAGCTGGGCCACTGCCAGGCCCGCACCAGCCAAGACTCCGCCGGCGTTTGCATGCAGCTGCCAGCCCAACTAGCTGGGCAGGCACCTACGTGGCAACATGCAGCTTCCAGGCCAAATCAGCAAGCACCTGCGTGGCGGCATGCAGTTCTTCATAAAGGCCCTACCACCGCGCCACCTCAGCTACTTGCCTGCCTACATGGCGCTGCATGCATCGCTAGCCTGGGCGCGTGTCGAAGCGAGGCGGAGTGGCAACGGATAGGACGGGCCTCGTTCCCGTCCCCGATAAAGCTAATGGACACCTACATAGCGCATTTAATGTGCTTTGTCTTGTAATGCCGTGCCATAAGCTCACGCACTATAGGCCTTTCCACCTCCTGTGTGCCACTGTGGCGACCCCTTTTCCCTATAAAAGGAGGCCCGAGGCGACCAGGAGAGGGATTCAGCTTTTTGGAACGGCACAGCCATTGTAGCTAGTTCAGAAGGCTCAAGAACACTTAATACATCCACCAAAGCAGGACTAAGGTTTTACGTATCCTCGCGGCCCTAACCTGGGTAAACGATCCGGGTGCTAACTCCTAAACCCGCTCTTCTCACGACCCCGTGCTCCGCCGACCGTAGAAGGGATCCCAGTGATCCCATAGGTGTCGTTCCCACCGACAGCGTGTATCGAGTGTCATGCAGGACAACCATCGACTGCATGTGGCCAAAACATGTACGTATGAAAGGGTTGTGTAATGTTTTAAATAACGATTTCACGACTCTGATATGGCACCGGCCTGCCTAACAAAACGGCTAACCCACACAATGGCTCACAACTCGTAGTGTACTGCGAGCCACCTGCCACCCCCAGACGCACACACCCACACACACCTCGAATCCACCGCAACTACGATGAATGTTAAATTAATTATCCCACGGTAAACATATGTTACCAAAGGAGGGACGTTTAATTTCCAAAAAATCACAGAGATCATTAAGACATTTTAGTACATTAATGGATTGATTTTCTATGGGTATGCTGTGCAAAAATCAAATTTCAGCTACATGCACACATGACAGTGCACCTAAATGGATTGTAAAAACACATGTGTCTCAGTTGGTGCATGTTTACTCCCCGTGCAACAAATTTGAAACATTGAGAATCTTGATTTTTAAATTCTAGTACGTCCAAAACTTATTTGAAGTTCATGAAACTTATCGTGTTGTCATATGGACAGTAATACAAAGTGGCATTGTACTTTTTTTGGTCAAATTTGAGACCAGTTTTGATGTAATCTTTACCTAATAACAAATAGGAGATTATTAATAATTGGGTACCAATATCCCAAATGGATTATTTATTCAAACCGTGAGCATTAGACCAACAATGGATACGTGCCGTGCTTAGGTTAAGCAATAAAGAGGCATCATTAATCATCCAAATACAAAAACAATATACGTGTCGCCATGCGACCGTGTGCCATGTGAGCATGTGTGAGTTGCCGAGACGCATGCAAGCAGTCCGCCACACAGGCAGATGGGGAGGCGTGCATGCAGGTGTGTGAATTGATGGAGGTGCTCATTGTGCAGTGTCATCGGGAGGCATGCGAGTAGCTGTGTGAAACTTTGGTAGGCATGCCAGCAGTTCGGTGCGCAGGCTCACCGGGAGGCGAGCCATCGGTTTGACTGCCGCCCGCCTCTCTCCCGCAACTCCCACTACTCCATATTAATGGTGTGCCCGAGCAGCCGCACCCCCCATCCTCGCCACACACACACAATCCTCTCTCTCCGCTTGCATCCTCGATGTCGCTCTCAGTCCTCAAAGCCTTCAATGTATGAGGATGCCACCGAAGTGCCCCATCGGAGGGAGTGGCGATGCCGGGGCTGCTAAAGCACCGGAGCATGGCATGGAGATGGAGACAGACGTTGCCGTCACAGCCGGCGAGTTATTGGTGTACCTGACATTGTCGAGCTTCCATGGCCGGAGGCGGAGTTCCACACCGACTCTGGTGATGACTCCGGCGACAACTCCGACAACCACTCCGGCGACGACTCCGACGACCACTCCGGCGACGACTCCGACGACCACTCTGGCGACGACTCCGAGGACGAGGATAGCTTGTTAGTCATCTATACCCATTTATGTGTGAAATAGATCATAGGGTTTCTCTGGTTACTCCTCCCTCCCCCTTTTTGGAATAGAAATCGTATGGTTATGTTCTCCCAATCCATGAAATCTAAGTAAGTTTCGTTAGATCTGTGTAGTGTATTGATTGTTTGAATGGTACAAGTGATAAGTGATTAGTTGTTTCATCTGTGCAAATGATTTCTGCTAGTAATCCGACTAGGGTTAGTGTTCATGCTTATAATTCCTAGCCAAGACTTGACAATTGATTTTGAATGACCTGCATATGTTTGTGCCATTATTTGATTAGAGATTGGTCTATACATAGACTACTGTGCTTAAAAATCGAACCCTGATCTCTGGATATGTATAAATAAATAGCCATAAATTCCTAATACTACTTCACGGCATGTAATCATTTATTTGATGCCAAATTTGTTTTACTATTTGTAAAGGTGATGTCTGATGATGTGGACAGCGAGGATGAAGATGTCCAGAGGAGGTACAAGAGGCAAAAATTGAGGGAGCTTTATGCGGGAATGCATAACAGGCGTATTAGGACCTGGAACGGTGGCTACCGATGCCCATTTTGCAACCAGAAGCTTCATGACGCGTATCTAAGTGTTCTGGTGCATGCAAGAGGACATGTCGTTCACTCCTTCAAGTAGAAGTATTCTTGAAGGGTGGCGCACGACACGTACGCCAAGTACCTGGAGAAGCTTCAAGATCGTGCCAGCATATGAGATGAGATGTCGGATGGATCAAACTATGTACGCTTGAGTATGCTTAATGACGGTTGAAGTATGTACTTATGGTTGAACTATGCTTATGTACATGTAAGCTTATTATCCATGTCTGAGTATGTTAAATATTTGATCAAAATTTGGTAAAAATTACAAAGGGGGACCAATAAACCAGGACTGAGGTAGTACGCCAATCACACACGGTTCCCAAAATTCGAACCATGTGCAATGACTTCCATTTTGCTTGTTGCGTCAATCACAAGGGTTCGCTCTAGCAAACTGTCGCCCACAAAATTCTTTGTGGGACAGAAAACCCTCACCACCCATTTCAAAAAAGGAAAAAGAAAACCCTCACCTTCCCCATGTCACAGAAACCATCACCCCTCCTGCCATCCCTTCGGTATGTTCCCCATTCACACCTGCACAAGCTCCTCCGCGTCTATGCCATGGCACCGCCTATCGTGGCGGTAAACACTTAGCTCGACACCTGCCGCCGCCGCCAAGCTGCCAGCAAAGCCCGCCGCATTTCACCACTTCCGCTTGCCGCCACCTATCGCCATCGACTTTCTCGACGCTACTCGCAGTCGGCCCAGCTCCGCTCGGTTGGGGAATCTGCTGTACTGAGCGTTCTTTCTCATGGATGACAAACTAAATAATTTAATGAGATATTATCTCATCTCTTATCCCAGTTCATCTTCCTCCTTTACTCACCCGGTAGAAATCGCCGTGAATTCATTTTTATTCGAGCTGATTTGAGGGTTTTCTTTCATTCATGGAATCTGCAGTGCACCGACACTCTAGGACTTTGCGACCTCCACCAGATATTCCATCTCACTATACCAGATAACTTGAGGACGTGTGCGGTATGTTCAATCTCACCCTAAATCAGTTGGCATGGTCTACTTTCATAAACATATTCTAAATATTGCTACATTTGGATAAAATGTGCCACATGCATCATATACGTCAAAGGGGATTTCCCCCCTCTTCTTTCAATATTAGGCAGATTAATGATGTATTGTTCTTCCGATTACTCTCATATTTCCATGACATCATGTTCACCCTATCTGTTTAATTATAGATTTTTGTCCTTTGATTTCAACTACTGTACAATTCTTTCAATTTGGGCCCATATTTGAATGTTACCATATTTTCTTTAACAATCCTACCAGTTTCTGCAGCACATCCCTTGATATGCAACGGATTATGTAGTGCATAAAATTTCCCTTTACATAGATCAAGGCTGCACGGATGTCATACTGCACACAAACCATGGATTTACAAATGTTGCTAGTGTAAGATTTGATGAACGTGGTGACTAATATTTTGGCACTGGCTTTTCGAAAGAAATTTCTAAGTTTTATGTACTGAAAGCTGGCACTAAAATTGCACTGCACATAACAGGGCTTGGTCATGAGATATATGCTAACTTACCTGATAAAATCATCTATCCAAACTTTGTTCGAAGTAAGTTTTCTTTTCAACTATCTGCATGTTCACTTCCCCATCAATGTCAAATGAATTGTGTAGTATTTAAGCAACAAATAGTTATTCTATTTTCTTACTATATTCCCACCTAATAAATTCTTGTTACAAATGAACTTTTCTATTGCCCTGTTTTAACTAAATATTCCTTGTACTCACATTTCTATCAGAAAGCGCCGCTGACAAGGAGACACCAGAGGTGGAGAACGGGGTTGCCAACAAGCGGAGGCATAGCGCGCTAGACCCCAAGCGAGTCCAGCAGGCCTAGACTTCATCAGCAGCCTCCCGGATGATATGGTGAGAGTCATCATCTCCCTCCTCCCAATCAAATATGGGCGCGGACAACCGTCCTTTCCGGGCGGTGGTGCCCCCTATGGATATCCAGCGCTCTCGACATCATTGACACCCACAAGCTCTGCCATGGCTATCGCAAAAGCTTGGATGCATCCTCCAAGATCCTTGGAAGTCACCTTAGCCCAACCAAAGGCCTTAGGATGGGCAAGCTCCATTCTAACGGCAAGGACCGAGCCAAGCTTGACGACTGGTTCCGATCCCCCACCCTAGATCAGCTCGAGGAGTTCACTTTTGATGATAGGCATATGCGGTCACTACCACTGTCCGCACTCCGCCTCGCACCCACGCTGCATGTCGCCAAGTTCAGGAACTGCCATTCCCCCCCCCCTTAATGACGCGCCCGCTCTTATTCTACGACGACTGAAGCACCTCGAGCTCATCGCCGTCTGCCTCTCAAATGGTGACATGGAGCGCCTGCTCTGTGGCTGTACTGCACTTCAGTACCTTCATCTTCAGGCGATCAATGGGATGAGTACCTTCCACATCACCTCCATGACTCTCCGGACTATTTATGTGTGTTGCTGGTGTGGCAGGAAGACATCACAAGATGTAGTTGATCAAGAAGGTCCAACAAGAATCAATGTCATTTTTGCGCCGAAATTGATAGTGGTGGGCTACTCGTGTGACAAATACTCCGAACATGTTATTGGATCCACACCCGTTCAGGTACAACAACTGCCTCCTACCTCTCCTTCTACAAACTAACATTATTTCTAATTTTGAAGATGTTTTTTCATCTGTCATTCAGAAAATGATTCCGACAAGCTTGACCCTGAAACTGCGCACAGTGAAGGTCTTGGCACTAGAATCTATAGGCCCCAATCTAGAGCAAGTTGTCAGTTTCCTGAGATGCTTTCCGTGCTTGGAGAAGCTATATATCAAGGTGATGTTCCTTTCCACTTAAATGTTAACCATAATGGAGTTCAATTTGTGACACCTTTTTCCATGTTTACAATGACAATGTACTATGATTGCTGAAGGTTCTTTTGGAGGATTTTAGTACATACATGCCCCCCATATTGGTTGCTTGATCCATATGGTTACAATCAATAAGCATTTCTCCTTTGGATTCATGTGTACTATTTTTCTTAGGGAACTTTTCATCCACTCCAACCTCTTGTGAAGAAGGCTACATTTTTCTAAAATCTAATCAAATGCCCATGTTAATCATGTCAGATCGAAGATGGCATGTTAGTGCATTTTAAAAACCCTGCAAACCAAATAGGCATGTAGTAATGTTCAAAACTGCATGTAGGCACTAACATGTTTTCTTCTTTTGCAGATAAAATTAGGCCCAGAGGTGGATAATGTGATAAAATATAATAATCATGTCAAATTCCTAGATCTGTATCTCTGAAAATTTACTTTGAACTCCTACCGAGGGACTTTACCGGAGATTATATTCGCCAGGTTCTTTGTTCTCAAAGCAAGGGTGCTGAAGGAAATGAGGTTTGCCCTTTATTCCGAAAAAATGAATGGTTTGTTCATCAGCGCCGGCGCCTGCGGCAGAATGGAGTACACTCCAAAAATGCTGAAATTTATTTCGGAACTTCAAATGATAGAGTAATCAGAAGTCATCATGTCAACCCCATAGATGACTTCTCAGTGGCTGACCCCTTTGGGAAACTTGTGAGTTTTCAAAACCAGACTTAGAAGAAGTGATATTAGTATGAACCTCTCTGATATCCATGTTCAGCGGATCAGCGCGAGCATTTGCAGCTGATGAGCTGAATTTCATTTCTAATATCAGTTTGAACGTTGTAATCTTAGAATTTGAGCCATATAACTCTAGAATTTGAACCTTGTATTATTTCGAGCTTTTGTGGTACAATCGTTGAAATGGCATCGTATGAGACTCGTATATTCCTAGAACTATTTTGACCTTAATATGCAATGGTCTTAGATTTTATTAACCATTCTCGAATCTGTTTACCTTGTCGATCTCACAGCACACAATTTGTATAGCTAACTTGACTACGATCTTTGACATTATTGCACACAGTTGGTTTCTTCCACCATGTGCACTTTAGAGCACAGAATTTATTGTCGCACTCGAGTGTCCATCATCACCCTTCTGTGTAACTTTGACCTCATCACCCACGGGTAAACTTATGACCAAAGTCATTCCACACACTTTGTTTTTACAAAGCTTTTTGCCAATAAATGCCCACGATTTGTCCCTCTCCTAGCCGACGGCTAGCCAAACTAGCCGGGCGGGAAGCTTGCATGGTAAATAGCGTGGTAGCATGGGAACAGGCTCACAAACGATAACTTTGGCGCCACTTCGAGCCCAGGCGTGCGGTGTGGTGTTGTCAAGCGTGCACTAGAATCCTCCGCTATGAACGTCGTGACAAGACATGACGATTACAGGCCGGCCGGCCCTCATTTATTACAGCATCCCTTTAACCCTTGTGTATCTTCAACCTTTCGATCGTGCCACACCATTGCAAGAAGCACACCCACCACGAGAAATTATTAGAGGGTATCCTGCGTAGCTCCAATGGTGCTCCGAGCGGCTGCCGATGATGAGTAGCAGTTCACCATGCGTGCTGTGATGGACACCCACAGAAGGTTCATGGACCTCTCGGTGGTGTACACCAACGACCCGGTCTGGGTGGAGCACTCCATCCACATCATGGAGTTGTTGCTTGCCGAGGAGAAGTAAAAGGTGGTCGGGTTTGACCTCGAGTACACCCGCATTCGTGCCGGGTCTTGTCCCAAGGTCGCCGTCGTCTAGATGTGCATGTGCCACCACGTCCTCGTCTACCACTACTGCCTGGCCACAAGGCCTTGCGAGCGTTTCGCTAGGTTTTTCAACAGCCCCCACTACATGTTCTCTACGGTGGACATCACTAACGATGTAAAGGCGCTCGAGAATCCGGGCATCGCCTGTGATAATATTGTCGACATCCAGGGCCAGTACAAGATCTGGGGCAGTAAGGAGCATGAGACGTACTCACTGGTTCACCTCGCTCAGGCCATCATCGACCCCTACTATAGAGACATGAAGGATTCATGCAACAAGGACAAGCGTGCCTGGCACTCGGCTTGGATGGAGAAACTCGACAAAGCTCATATCATGTACGCGGCCAAGGAGGCGTACACGAGCTACGACATGTACAGGCAGATCGTTGACATGAGGAAGTGTCTCCTTCCCCAAAACGGCCAGGGATCTAGCCAGAAGCAGAGCAATGGCAAGCGTAGTCGCAACAATAAGTAGATGATTAGATCCTCGTTTCTCCTACTTTAGTATGCATGTAATTCCTTACTTTGGTATGTGGAAATGTTATGTGTGTAGTCAGTTGTGTAATTGTATACTTAATTTGGTTATGCAATGCTGTCTTTTGAAGTATATATGTTGATGCTCTATAGAGAAAGCGGAGATGTTGTGCGGACAAAGAAAATCACGTCGCACACGGACTAAACAATGGAACCCGTCGGTGATGTTTTCATCAGTCACTCACAATTGTATACCAGCAATCGTCTGCTCACAACACACACAACTTATTAGCAGTGATAATCTGTTATGTTATCGGTCTTCACACACGTTTCTGATTACAGACCTGTTTGCCGCGTATCACAGACATCTTGTTAAGTTGAACCGTTTCTGTTCTCATGTCTCAACGCAAATAGTTCATCCGAGTGAACCATATGCCGTATATCACACAAACCTTGATATGGATGACAGTTTCTTTTGTGTTTCCTAATCGCAAACAGTTCACCCGAGTGAACCGTATGTTGTACATCGCACACACCTTCATCTGGCTGCCCGTTTCTTTTGTGTTGCCTAGTCACAAATAGTTAATTGAGTTGAATCGTATGGCCTGCATCGCACATGCAACTAAAATCTGAACCGTGTTTGATGCATCCTCCATCACAAACGTTTTGCACCTTTTTGACGGGTTTTTACACCACTGTTTGCGATTATGGCATCGCACATAGTTTCGTCGAAGGGTCTCTGATCGTAGTGTCGCGTTAGCAGCATCCTACAGTAGTGTGTGCTCCACTTGAATAGTGCCGGATTTGCTAAGCCATTGGGCTTTGTAGAGATGAGGATGCTTCTTCTTGACCAATTGTAGCTTGGAACATAGCTCTTCACTTGGCAAATTGTGGCAGCTTCCTCCGTCGATGATGACTTCCATGGAATGGCCGTTGATGCCGGCCTTGGTGTGGAAGATGTGGCAGTGTTGGTCTTCTTCTTCGGGTGTTGAAGCGTCAAGACCTTGGAGACCACGAGAGAGGGACTTGAATCGTTGTCACAAAAGACATGATCATCTTCATCTTCATTCACGTGCCGGTGCATGGCCATGTACTGAAGGGCTTCCATTTATTCTTCAATCATGGAGTCATATGTGCCATGATCATTGAAAATCATTGTGCACTTGTTAGTGCATTGGAAGGACTTGTGTCCTCAGCGACCACATGTGAAGAACTTGATAGAACTTGTCTTGACGAGATCATCCAGTGGTGCCGAAGATGAGGAGTTTGGGATTTGTAGTTGCTTGTCGGAGGACGATTCAAGGAAGGCATAATTTTCTTGGAACTTGACTTGTCGCCGGTACTTGGTGATGGCCTAGTTGAGGTACGAGATGCCAAGGTCGTGGGAGCTTGAGTGTAGGAGCCGTAGGTCTTGGAAGAGTACTTGGCGTATTTGAATTTATCTTGCACTTGTCACTCGGCCTTGGTCGCTTGGTGAACTAGCTCGAGGAGGTTGGAGTAGGGTTGGAAGTCGGCAATCCACTTGATTGGGTGGTTGAGGCCATTCAAGGATCGTGCAATAGTTTGCTCGTCATCTTCCTTGACATTGGCTCTTATCATGGCAATCTTCATTTCTTGGTAATATTATTCCACCATCTTTGTGCTTTGCTTGAGGAGATGCATCTTCTTGAAAAGATCACGGGTGTAGTGTGTAAGCGTGAAGCACGTGTCGGGCAGATAAGCAGGAGATGGTTAAGCAGCGCGGCAGGCTTGCCGGTCTGCATCCTCAGCATGACACCTAGCAGTGCATTTAGTGCACTTTGTCCTAATTGCCAGAGTTAGGTATGATAGCATTGATAGCTATCCAATCACTAGATAATGATTGTTTTGCCACTATGGTTACCCTTTAACCTATAAGAGGAGGGCCATGTCAAACTAGAAAGGGATTCAGACCCTCTCACACTTGTACGCGCGTTGCTGCTATCCCCGAGGCGACCTTCCCGGGCTTGAGCGCTGCGTGGCTACTAAGGTTCCTCCCTCAATCCACCAAAGCAGGAGTAGGGTTTTACGCTTCATGGTGGCCCAAACCTGGGTTAAAACTACTAGTGTCACCCCTGTTGTGCTGCTTCATGGCTTCCACTCTTTGTGCAATGTAACTTTCCCCCTTGCCAAACCACAAGGGGCTCACGGCCCCATAGGTGATTGTGTTCCATCATGACAGCCTCCCTCACGAGGTCTCGCGAGGCTCCCTCTCTTGAGGCCTTCCGAGGAGCCACGTGGGGCGGGTACCACCCATCACATCAGTGTCATCGTCTAGGCAGGCGCTAGCTTAAGCAGCCAGGACAGTTTCCCCTTTGTTGCTAAGGGAATAGTTGTGCCTACGTGCCCCAAAAGCAAGTCCAAAAGGGTTCCCCTTTGGTGACAGAAGACTAAGGCGGTGGTGCAGCATGACGGAGGTCATCAGGGAGCCCCTGGCACGTCACGGATAAGCACTTGGAGCGCTGGTGTTGTTCCTCATACTTCCGGACGGCCTCGCCCTAGCCCTTATGCACCATATCGCTGACGCCACCACTTGCACTTGGAGATCCTCTAGCTCACGGGGTTCTTAGCTTGGAGCTCCACCGCGTTCTGCATCGCCGCCTCTGATGCACTAAGCTACTGTTTGTGGATTGCGACATCGGCATCGAGCTCACCATGCCTTTGCGTGAAGCGTTCCTCCTATTTCCTTAGGTTCTTCGAGTGGGTGGCGGTGAGCGCCTTGGTCTTCTGCTTAGTTTCCTCTTGGGCCTTCCAGTCGGTCTCCGCCTTGTACTTCGCCTTGCTCTCATCAAGTAGGCCGTTGTAGGAGGCCTCGGTGTCCGCCATGGCACGCTCTGCACCCACCATGGTGTGCTCCTGGTTCTCCAGTCACTCGCGCTCCTTCTCCTACTCGGTGTTCATAAACACGAGCTGGCGCTCCCGGATCTCCATGTCCAGCGCCCAAACCACTACCATGCTCTCATGCCGGGAGAGATCCTCCTCATTAGGGGTGAGTCGGGCCTCACGAGCTGCGACTCACTCCATGGAGGCCTTATCCGCGGGTTCTGCCTCCGCCATCCACCGGGCTGCCTCTACCGAATCCCGGATCGCTCTATTAATGAGCTCATTGGACTTCCGTGCGACTTCCTCATCATGCGGGCGTCCCAGGCTGACGGCCACGCCCAGTTGCCGTCAGCCCTCGACAAGGCGCGCCTGGTCTTGGCGGAGGTTCTCCTCCTCAGCCATGAGATCGTCCTCAAGGTTGAGGAGGGCCGACCTGGTGCCTGCATCTACTACTATTACTCCACACATCAACCGCTATCTGGCATGCATCTAGTGTATTAAGTTCATGGAGAAACAGAGTAATACAATAAGAATGATGACATGATATAGACAAGATCTATTTATGTAGAAATATACCCCATCTTGTTGTCCTTAATTTCAACGATACATACGTGTCGGTTCCCCTTCTATCACATGGATAAAGCACCGTAAGATCGAACCCTTCACAAAGCACCTCTTCCCATGGCTAGAAACATCGATATAGTCATCCTAACTAAACCAAAGATTAGGATAAGAAATATGAGGCTATAAAATCATGCATATAAGAGATCAAAAGACTCAAATAACTTTCATTGATAAAAACATAGATCTGATCATAAACTCAAAAGTTCATCAGATCCCAACAAACACACTACAAAATGAGTTACATCAAATAGATCTCGAGGAGACAATTGTATTGAGAATCAAAAGTGAGAGAGGAAGCCATATAGATACTAATTACGGACTCGTAGGTCTACAATGAACTACTCACACATCATCGGGGAGGCACCAATGAGGATGATGAACCCCTCTGTGATGTTGTCTAGATTGGATCTGTGGTTTCTGGAACTTGCGGTGGCTGGGATTGATTTTCGTCGACTCCCCTAGGGTTTCTGGAAGATTGGGGTATTTATAGAGAAAAGAGGCGGTGTGGGAGGCCACCGAGGTGGGCACAACCCACCTAGGCGCGCCTGGGCTCCCAGGAGCACCCTGGTGGGTTGTGCTCCCCTCAGAGCCCTCCTCTGGTTCTTGTTTGGCCCAATAGGTGTCTTCTAGTCCAGAAATAATCTCCAAAAAGTTTCAGTGCGTTTGGATTCCGTTTGGAATTGATTTTCTGTGGAAGTAAAAAACAGGCAAAAAACAACAACTGGCACTAGGCACTATGTCAATAAGTTAGTCCCAAGAAATGATATAAAGTTGCTATACAATTTTGGTAGAACATCCAAGAATGATAATATAACAACATGGACCAATAAAAAATTATAGATGAGTTGGAGACGTATTAGCATCCCCAAGCTTAATTCCTTCTCGTCCTCGAGTAGGTAAATGATAAAAACAGAATTTTTGATTTTGAATGTTGCCTAACATGTTCATCACATATTCTATTCTTTGTAGCGTGGACATTTGGACTTTTATATGATTCAAAGCAATAGTCTAGTTTTGACATGAAGATTTCAATACTCAAGCATATCAACAAGCAACAATGACTTCTAAAATATCAATACTAAAGCAAGTTATCCCTAGCCCATTATGCTTAATCATTGATCCATTCATGAAACACACTCTCATATTAGCGACACCTAATGCTCAAGTACGATCATAGTGCACCTTAGTTGGTGCTTTATAAGAGAAGATGGAGACTCAAATAAAAATAAAAATTGCATACCGTAAATAGAAAGGCCCTTCGCGGAGGGAAGTAGGGATTTGTAGAGGTGCCAGGGCTCAAAGCGAAAAAGATAGAGATAAAAACATTTCCGGTGGCATGCTTTTCCTATCAACAAAAATGGTCAAGTAGTTCCCAATACTTTCCATGCTAGATATATCATAGGCGGTTCCCAAACAAAAAGTAAAGTTTATTCCTTTTTCCACCATACTTTCACTTTCCATGGCTAATAGTATCACGGATGCCTTCCATACGAGCACTTCCCAAGGAATTTGTTATTTGACAACATGAAGTAAATTCAATTTTCATTTTGGGACTAGGCATACCTAATACCTTTGTCGTACTCTCGTGCGATGAAAAATGAATAAACACTCATCTTGAAAATAACAAGTCTAGCGTGGAAATATATCACCCACCCCCCACCATTTCATGAGTGGTACGAGCACACAAAAGTGAAGTTTATTTTGAAATTTAGAGATGGCACATACAAATTTGCTTAGAACAGTAAAAGAATACCGCATATAGGTAGGTATAGTGGACTCATATGGCAAAACTGGTTTAACGAATTTTGGATGCACAAGTAGTGACCATACTTAGTGCAAAATGAAGGCTAGCAAAGGATTGAGAAGCACCCAACCAAGGAATGAAGAATCTCACAAGCGAGAATTAAGCATAACTAACACTGAATAATGCACCACAAGTAGGATGTAATTTCATTGCATAACTATTGACTTTCGTGCTTACATAGGGAATCACAAACCTTAACACCAATATTCTTACTAAAGCATAATTACTCATTAACATGACACACATATTATATCATCATATCGCAAAACTATTACAAGGAATCAATTTTATTTTTTCCAATGATCTTAATTAAAGTTTTTATTATATCCCTCTTGAATATTTATCACTTTGGGACTAATTTCATATGTTGCTTTTGATAGCTCAAACAAATCTAAGTGAAGAACATGAGCACAAAAAATTCTCTCAAAATAATTTAAGTGAAGGATGAGAGAATTTCTTAGAAAATTTACTAACTCAAATAAATCAAAGTGACGCATGTGAGCATTTCTTCAAAAATACTAAAGCACACCATGCTCAAAAATATATAAGTGAAGCACTAGAGCAATTCCATAGCTCATAAAGATTTAAGTGAAACATAGAGAGCAATTCTGAAAAGTCATAGCATAATTTTGGCTCTCTCAAATAGGTGCTTCTAGCAAGGATTCGTGACTACAAATACAAAGCAAAACAAGCAAAGACTCAAATCATACAGGACGCTCCAAGCAAAACTCATGATATGTGACGAATAAAAATATAACTCCAAGTAAAATACTGATGGTCGTTAGAAGAAAGAGGGGATGCCACTCGCGCATCCCCAAGCTTACTTGCTTGCTTCTATTTATATAATAGCTTGGGATTCCATGGGCATCCCCATGCTTATGCTCTTCTTACCCCTTATTCCTTCATCCATCGCAATATCACCCAAAACATGAAAACTTCAATCACACAAAACTCAACAAAACCTTCGTGAGATTCATTAGTATAGTAAAGCAAATCACTACTATAAGTACTGTTGCAAACCCATTCATATTTTATTTTTGAATTATATCTATTGTATTACAACTTTGCTATGGCTCAAACCCATCAAAATATTCCATAGATCAATCAAAATAAGCACACAATGCAAAAAAATATAGGATCTGCCAAAAACGGAACAGTTTGTAACAATCTGAATATTTCGAATACTTCTGTAACTCCAAAAATTCTGAAAAATTAGGAAAAATGGGGAATTTGTAAATTAATCTTCTACAAAAATAATTTGTATTTTATTGCTTCTGTTAAAAATGAGAATTATTTTCATGAGCGCAAAAGTTTCTGTTTTTCAACAAGATCAAATCAACTATTACCCAACATGATCCAAAAGGCTTTGCTTGTCATGCACACTAATTAAAACACAAAAAACACAAGAATAACAGTAGCATAATTGTGCAAACACTCAAGAACAGAAAGAAAAAGACAAAAATAAATTTTATTCTTTTGGCTGCCTCCCAACAAGCGTTATCGTTTTACGCCCCTAGCTAGGCATAATGCAAAGATTCAAGTATTGTCATCATTTATTTTCCTTATAGGTGTTTTTGTCAGGAGGTTTTGCAAAGATAACATAAAACAAGTTATCCATAGATATTTAGAATTATCAAGTTGTGTCGGATCACGGGTTCCGGCAAAACCCTTAAGGTTCAAACACTGGGGTGCGCGCGAAGATCTCCCCCTACTATTCCACATCCCAGCTTCGCTAAGATCTCACGGGCTAACTCGACAAACTCGCAAACACAGAGGGCACATGATTTATACTGGTTCGGGCCACTATTGTGGTGTAATACCCTACTCCAGTGTGGTGTGGTGGATTGCCTCTTGGGCTGAGGATGAACAGTACAAGGGGAAGAACAGCCTCCTGAGGAGAGGTGTTCTTGTGCTCGGTGAGCTTGTGGTTGTTCCGGTCTCTCCCCTAGCTATGGTGCTGGTTAGTCCTATTTATAGAGTCCCTGGTCCTCTCCCCAAATATTGAGTGGGAATGGAGCCAACAACGGCAAATTCGAAAGGGGACAGCTAGCACAGCTTATCCGGACAAAAGCAGTCTTCGCCTGACAAAGGCTCTGGTGGTGACGCCGCCTTCGGCTCCATGGTGACCTCCGACTTGTCGTCCTGCTGGTGTTGGTCTCGTTGCATCAATATGGAAACCTTTTCTTGACGCCTTGGTACTCCGTGCCTGTGCTTGCTTCCTTAGCACCAAAGAGGAAACAAGCACACTATGCGCGCTGGCGCCCACCTGGCCTTGGTCCTCATGGCTTATGTCACTGGAACCTCACGAGGTTTCTCTTTCCTTGAACTCTCTGCCCCTCACGAGCCAGCCTGGTGAGGCTGCTCCTGAGGAGGTCTTGTGTCGTCCGCCTCGTGAGGCTTGGCCCCTCGCGAGGGTCTTGGAAGCTTGTTGGTGAAGATGGGTCATACCGGCCCACTCCCAGAGCCACGTCGTGGGCCGCAGGCAGGCAAGTCTGGGGACCCCCGTTCCCAGAAAGCCAACAGAAACCCCCGGGCCCTAGGCACGCTCGGTCTTGGCTTCGAGGCGAAGCAGAAGGGCAAGTGTGGAGCGCCGCGGGCCCCAATAGCCTGCGACCATGGTCGACGTGTGGCGGTTGATTGGACGTGGGCGACTCCTCTTCCCCACACTACCTCGGCAAGTACCCAACTGTCAAAAGGCTGGCGTAGATAGCGCTTGCCTTCACCGCTTCCTTTCGCCTTGCTAAGATCTCCTTCCTTGCTCCTTGCTTCCGAAATCTCTAGATCTACTCCCTTCTCCTTCCGTATTAGCAACCAATGGCGCCCCAGAGGGTCAAGACCGCCTCGTCGCCGGCTTGGTACGAGCCAGCTCTCGATGCGCCCAACGCCTCGGAGAAGAACCTTGCCGCCACGCGCTTGCTGATGGCGGGGGAAAGCAATGATAAGGGGAAAAGTGGACTCCGGGCCGGCTCCAATGCGCCGGAGCACCAGAGAAGCACCTTCTTCCCCTTCTTCACGAGCAGCATCGTTGCAGGGCTGGTTCCCCCTTCTCTGACTTCTTTTACGAGGTCCTTGACCACTATGGGCTGCAGGCGCTGCATCTTCATCCCAACTCTATCTTTCTCTAGTCGATCTACGCCTACTACTGCGAGGCGTACCTCGGCGTGATGCTGTTCGTGGCCCTTCTGTGCCACTTTTTCTTCCTCCGCGCCCAGGAGGGTCACGCCTCCGGGTGTGTCAATTTCATCCCGGCCGGCAAGGCCAACTCGATCTCGGAGACGGGGAAGAAAGTCGAAAGCTTCTGGAGCAACTGGGCCATGATGGACGCTAAATGCATCCACCCACGCTTGACGCTGCCGACGGAGATGCCCTAGTCTGACAAGGGGTGGTCATGCGTGAAGCTCACTGACAAGCGGGTGACGTTGGTGCTGGAGCAGATGAAGTCCGACCTGAAGCCAGGCAACACGAAGGCGACGAAGATTACAGGGGCCATGCTCCTGAGGGAATTCCTGATGCTGCGCGTGGCCCCGCTTCAAGCCTGCACGCGCCCATTGTGGGAGCTTGGGGATGAAGAGGACAAGGTTCGCTTGAGCCCGAAGGCCTTGTCCGGCGAGGAGCTGGCCGCAGCTCTCTGCCTCCTGGTTGGGGACGATCAGGAGTATCCACCGAATGTCTTCACTCCCTGGTTCCGCCACAAGGACAGGGTGCTGGTCGTGGCCTCCAGGCCGACCTTTGATGGGCGCAGACTGGTGCCGCCGGCGCTCACCGGGGCCCCTGCAGCGTCGATGTCGGTGGAGCAGTCTTTTGGTGAGTCCCGCCGGGAGGAAGAGGAGGAGGAGGAAGACTCGGAGGTGACCCCTGAAGGGATGGGGGAAACCTCCCCCTTGAGCAAAGCTAACATCCTCCGCACCCTTACTGACGACCACGAGGCCGATGCCCGCCTGGAGAGGGGAGAGCCGCCCGTCATCCCGACGAGGGACCCATCGTTGTTGATCTCTCGGGATGCTGCTTCTTCTCCGACGCCCCATGGAGCCACTTCCGGCCCAACCACCGTGCATGCTTCTGCTTCCGGAGGTGGCGCGCCCGCCCCTTGGGTTGCGAAGCTCTCCGGCTTCAAGCTCACCAAGCGGATGGTGGACTACGCTGCTGTGGACCAGCAAGTGCTTGAGCTTCATCTTGTTCTTTCTTATACTACTACCTCTTGACGTTCATCCTTGTTTTTGCTGTTGGTGCTTGTTTTCGACTCTTTTCCTTGTTGTGTAATCAGGCTGACGCCTGCGGCGAAGAGGAGAAGGGAGAGCGAGGTGGTGCTCCTTGAGTCTGGGTTGCCTCCTATGATCGTGCCCCTCTCCATGAGCAAAGGTGGGGACGGTGCTTGTGCTTCTCCAGCCTGATCATCCTCATGAGGCTGGGTGGAGCATCCTCTGGAGGAGTAAGCGCCCGAAGCGCCGGTAACTCAGGAGGTGCCAGTGTCTGGCTCGGGTGCTGAGGTCCAAGGGGCTCAGGAGCTTCCTGCCTCCCAGGCCATGGTGACGACTATGCCTCTTCCTCCTCCTGCACCATTACTCCCAGGTTCTTCTGCCTCCTCCGCTATCTTGGAGCGTGCCCTTTCAGTGATGACTCGGCTGCAGGAAGATCTCCTGGGCGCTGGCCCGCGCCTGCTAGCCAGCCGCCTGGAGCGAGCCTCCAGCTGGCTTCAGTTTGACGCAACAGTCCGAGCGGCGCTGAGCCAGGCCACGATGACCTCCGAGGAGAAGCAGGCCGTCGCTCAAGCTGCGGCCGATCGCGAGGTGTTGCTGAAGGACGCCTAAGACGCCCACGACCGCTGCCGGCACTGGAGGACGAGCTGAAGAGTCTGCCTGATGAGCATGCAGAAGAAGCTCGCGGTCGTGAGGCGAAGGGGGAGGAGATGCAGGCCCGGGAGGACGCTATCAAGAACCACGACGCCGAGCTGGGGGAGTTGGTGAAGGCGTAGGCCACTGAACGCAGTCGGCTGGAGGAGCTGGAGCGGAAGTTGGAGGCGAAGGGGGTAAATCTTTGATGCCAAGGCAAAGGTTCTGGCCAGGGACCGCGCGGCCTTCGCGCTTCTGGAGAAGAGTTCTCGCGAGGCCCTGAAGTCACTCTATGAGAAGGGCTTGGAGAAGTCGTTGGCCACCAATGAGAATGGCCCTGCCCAGTAGCTTCCCTACTTGGTCGAGGCGCTTGAGGAAGTCATGCGTGGCGTCGGTCCCATGGCAGAGGCAGAGGCTCGCATCCTTTCTTCAACCGCGATGACGCGCTTCTTCAACCACGTCCATCTTTGCGATCATGCCGCCCGCCTTGATGTCACATCCCTAGCTTCTGGTAATGCACTAGGCTAGACCTCATGTGAGCATCATGTTTAAATTCAAATGAAATTGAATTGAGGAATTTTCAAAGCCTCAGAAGACCTCTAAAAATAACCAACATTTAAATTTCATCAAATGAGTCCAAGAAAATGTTCCTGTTATTCCATGGAAATATTGGTGAGAGGTAAAATTTAAACCAATATTTTTGGAATCACAGAGATATTTATTTTGGCCATTTGAATTAATCCAATAACTATTTGCTTTGGATTTATATTTAATATATATTAAATATGACTCCAAATAATTCTGGAAGTTTGTGAGTGGCTTTGTATATATTTTAGTAAGCCACATAATAAACTACAGAATTTATTAAAATGGTTTAGTATTTTACTAAACTAAAACAAAACAGAACAAAATAGAAAACAATAAATAAAAACAGAAAAAGAAAGAGAGAGAGAGAGAGACTACCTAGGCCACTTACCTGTAGCCGGCCCAGCTGGCCAGCTCCTCCCGCTGGCCCAGCCCACCGCCGCCTCCCTCCCCTGTCGCCTTCCTCCTCTGCCAGGAGGACGGGCACGCGCCCGGGGCGCGCGGCCACGCGCCCCGGTCACCTCCTCCCTGCTTCGGCCACCTCCTGCCTCCCTGCTTGCCTCCACTACTCCCTGGAGACGCCACGCGGCCCCCACGAACTCTCTCACTCTCCCGTATCTCTCCCTCCGTCCCTATCCCCTCTGCTCTCTCTCTCTCACGATCGACCACGAGCACCCGAGAGCACCGACGAGCTCCACCGCGGCCAGTGTCCACCCCTCGCCTCGGCGATGCTTCCAGAGAAACCGCCGCGCCTTCCTCTTCGTCCCCACCAACTCACGTGACGCCGGGAGCCCTGCATCGCCGCCCACGTCGCCGTTCCCCTCCTCGGCCACCGGAACTCGCCGCCGTTCGATTCGCCGGCTCCGGACCATCCCCGGCCTCGTCTCCGCCTCGAATGGATCCGCTGTGAGCCTCCGCTGCCTCTCCTGTGCTCGCCCCCTCCGTTCTCGCCCCCTAGCCCCATCTCCCACCGTAGCCGAGAGCTTCTCGCCGCCGGCCATGGCGTGGCCGTGGCCACAGCCACCGCAGCTCGTTCCCGAGCCCACCATCGTGATCAGCACGATCGCATGATACCGTAGACACCCACAACGCCTCCTCCCATCCTCTGTAACGCCACCCCGAGATTGCCCGAGCTCCGGCAGCCGCAAAAGAGCTCGCCCCCGGCAGCTCCGGCCACCCCAGCTGCCGTCACTTGCCTCTTTAGATGCGCCTTCCTCCCAGGAACCCGTAGGAGCAAACCGCACGTCAAATGGTGCTCCGTAGAGAGCGCACGGTGCACCTCCGCTGTCGGCCGTGGTCGTCGCCGGCGACACTCCGGCGACTGCCGACGTGGCACGCCTAATTAGCACTAATGACGCCTAAACACCCCCCCACAGCCACTGACAGTGGGCCCCGTAGTGGGTCAAAGCCTGGGTCAACGCGGGATTAGCCCCTGTGTCACTGACGTGTGGACCCCACACGTCAGGTTTGACCCGAGCCGGCCCCTGTTGACTTGCTGACGTCATGCCAACGTCATGCTGACGCAGTAATGCTTTCTGGATTTAATTTAATTCTGAAATTCCAGAAAAATGCCTAAAACTTCCAAAATTCATAGAAAATTAACCGTAACTCCAAATTAAATAATTTATATATGAAAAATTATCAGAAAAATTCAAGGAATCCATCTGTACCATTTTCATGCATGTTAGAACAACTTATCACTACTGTTTAGAGCAAATGAAGTGAATGACATTTAAATAACCACATATGGAGTTTGAATTTGAATCTTGGATTCAAACCAACTTCATTTAATCTGGTTTTAGGTGCATTAGCCCAAAACACATTCATATTGCCATGTCATAGCATGCATCATATTGTGCATTGCATTGATTGTGTTCCCTTCTGTGTTGTCGGTAATTGTCCCCTCTCGATAGACGTGATACCGATGATGTGATCGTTGACACTGATGAAGACTCAATGTTATCTTCAGAAGTGCCAGGCAAGCAAAACCCCCTTGTTCATTCCGATGAAATCCCACTCTCTCGCTCCTGCTCTCTTTTACTGCATTAGGACAACAACGACATATTTGATACTTGCTGCGGTAGCTGAACCCTTTATCCTTTGCATGACCTGTCATTGCCACAGTAAATAGATGAAACCCACTAGCATGAGTAGGAGTTGTTTGAGCCCTGTTGTGCCTACTCATTCATGCTTGTTTGTCATGCCTGCTACTGCTTAGAGTTGAGTCAGGTCTGATTCATCGGGGATGAATCAGAGGCGTGTGAACATGTCCCACGGTGTGTGAGCTAACTGTGTGAACACGATTTGGTAAAGGTAGCGGTGAGAGGCCATGTAGGAGTACATGGTGGGTTGTCTCATTGCAGCCGTCCTCAGGAACTGAGTTCTGTGTTTGTGATCCATGAACAGCTACTACCACACATTGGGTTCCGGTAACTCGACCCCTCTCGACTTATTAATCAACATGATCTCTGTCCAGGAGTTGCAACTAGTTTCTGGTGTTTGTAGGTAGTGTTAGTAGACTACCAAGTGGCACCCGGTACAGGTGGGCTTGGGACAGACTAGGCACAGTGGCCCGGTGTACCAAGTGGAACCCGGTTGGTGGGCTTGGGAACCCTGCACACATCGTTTGGGGCCGTAAGCGACACCCCGGCCGGATCTCCTTGCGGATGGAACCTGAATAGGCGATAAACCTGGACTAGAGACTTGTTCGGTTAGTCAGGTCGTGGCCGACTCCCTCGCCCGGCTTCCGCTTGAAGGTTGCCGAGGTACATGACGTGTACAGGGCGATAAGTGGCGAAAGCGTGTGTGAAGAAGTACACCCCTGCAGGGTTAACATCATCTATTCGAATAGCCGGATTCCTCGGATATGGAAACGTGGACCCCTTATATCAGTTCATAGACAAGTGAAAGTGGATACTCTAAAATACGCAAGATAAGCGTGAGTGCTATGGATGGCGTTCTCGTAGGGAGACGGGAGCGGATCCATAGTGGTGTATTGATATGGTGAATATGTGGACTCGTGTGCGCCACCTCAAAAGAGTTACTTGCAGTCGTAGTTCAGGATAGCCACCGAGTCAAAGCTGGCTTGCTGCAGTTAAACTCCACCACCCCCTTTGTTGATAATGATGCATGCGTAGATAGATCTGATGTAAGTCTTGCTGGGTACATTTGTACTCACGTTTGCCTATTTTATGTTTTTGCAGAGAGACTTCAGTCTCACTAGTAGTTCCGCTTGGACTTCGACGTTTAGCTTGATACCTCAGCTACGATCTTGTGCCCTCGGCAGGATCTGGTAGATAGTCAGGCTTCTCAGCCTTTTTTATTTATAGATGTCTGTACCCAGACATGATAGCTTCCGCTTGTGCTTGACTTGTATGCTCTGATTGTTGGGTCATGAGACCCATGTTTGTAATATCTCGCTCCTCGGAGCCTATTGAATAAACTACTTGAGTCGTAGAGTCATTTTGTGATGCCATGTTGTATTGCACATATCGAGCATATTGTGTGTATGTTATTGAAATGCTTGGTATGTGTGGGATCTGACGATCTAGTTGTTTATCTTTAGTAGCCTCTCTTACCGGGAAATGTCTCCTAGTGTTACCGCTGAGCCATGGTAGCTTGCTACTGCTCTGGAACACTTAGGCTGGTCGGCATGTGTCCTTCTTCATTCCTGTGTCTATCCCTTCGGGGAAATGTCACGCTTTGAGTACCGGAGTCCTGTTAGCCCGCTACAGCCCGGTTTACCGGAGTCCTGCTAGCCCAGTGCTACAGCCCGGACCCACTTGCTGATGACCGACACGTTCGAAGCTGGGTCATGAATGCCTGTCCCTGTAAGTCTGTGCCACTTTGGGTTTACGACTAGTCATGTCAGCCCGGGCTCCTTATCATATGGATGCTAGCGACACTATCATATACGTGAGCCAAAAGGCGCAAACGGTCCCGGGCAAAGGTAAGGCGACACCCGTGGGATACCGTGCGTGAGGCCGCAAAGTGATATGAGGTGTTACCGGCTAGATCGATGTGACATCGAGTCGGGGTCCTGATAGTGTTGGTATCAGAGCTTGACTGTCTGTAGGATTACCAAGCCAAACTGGTCGAAGTTGAGTCTAGAAATGCTTTAGTTATATAAGGGAATTGATTGTGGGATGGAACGTAAGGCTCCTTTTACTCCTTATACCTTATGCCTTCTGATCTGAGTCATCTTATCTTCCTGCGGGGTTTAAGAACTAGGCTATCTCTTCTTTCTATCAGGATCACGTGTTACTAATCCGTAGACTTATAAGATTGTTGATTCAAGCCTCAGTTCAGTTTCTACTATCTTCTGTACGTTAACTGTTGATCTCGAAACCTTGATATTGTGCTTCTGAGTGGTTATGCCACCATTTTTGTGAATGTCTCAAATCTTTTCTGAGCATTTACAGCCGTTATGCTGCCCGAGTCATTCCAGGTTTCTAAACAGTCTGATGCACTTGCAGATTCCTTCCTTCCGTTTCAATGTTCCTTTGGGCCAGATTAACCACACTAATCAGTGAGTTGAGGTACTCTGTTGCCTTGACATCTATGTTGGAGTTACTATTATGACCCTAGGTATTTAGGGAGTCACCTAGTAACCTAGCAACGTTTTGTGTTCCCAGTGTGATGATTCTGGCCATCAGTCTCGAAAGCATCCCGTGATGCTACTTAGTAGTAGGTATTCTGTTCCTGGGTTTTTGAACCCGAGATTCACCCTACTTACTTCATGTTGATAGTATTTGCTAGTTCCTTCAGGATATTAGTAACCTTGCATTAGTCCTCGATGTTCGTGGTATTCCTTTCTTCCAAATACTATGAACCGCTTATGGCAGATGTTCCTCGCTGATCGAAAGATCACAATCAGAGTGCTCTCGATGGGTTCTCGATGCTATATTGTGACTCTGCCAGCTCTACCTTTCTGCATGGGTTATCCGGAAGAAATATGTGGGATTCGTTCGACATGCTAAACCATGCATCCACAACTCAGAAAATCGTATGTCCTTTGAGTTGTCCCTCTTTAGTTGTCTTCTGACCCTCGTCTATCAATTGATAGTCAAGAGTATGCGTGCATTCGTCTATCGATGCCTATTACTCTTGTGGTCCGTCAAGCCATTCTATCGCAGAATGACTAGGAGAAACAAACTCCGGTACCTCTTCCATATCCAGGATTGGGTCAAAGAAGTTGTGCTCCGCAGATCAAATTGCTAATCCAGCTTTTGTTCTGTTCTACCTTAGAGTATTACCATCTTTATATCGGGATTGTTATAGGAATTGCACACCATCCTATGAACTCTTGGTACAGTGATACTTCTTGCCATCATTAGTCATTCCTCGGTCTTTGTGTTGATGCAACCGGAATACCGACAAATGAATTGTGATGTGTGAAATCAATACGCCTAGCAACCTCGTTGCTGGGTAGTTAAAGGACAATAATTTCATTCTTAGTGTGTTGATTATTGAATCATCATTCTAAGATTGATCGTGCTACCTAGTCCATTCTCCTGGTTCACTCCTCGATCGATGAGTTAGGATTATTTCAAATCCTTGCTCTATTGATCATATCGTCTTGCCCTGAAAAGCAAGATTGTTCTCGAGCTTAGTAACATATCGGTGGTTCGTGATTTCCGAAGATCTTCTCGGAAGTATTACCAGGCTGTCACCTGACCGCTATGTTGAGCTCGTGATCAAGTTGGTTTCTATTGAACCACCTTCTCTCCAAGAATCGGTGTTAGATATCCCCGAGCTAGTTGGTTAAGCTAAACGACAACTTGGAGGGTTGGAAGATAAAAGCTTGCCTGACTTAGTTCGTTCCAAAGGGGTATTCTTGTGTAGTGAGTGTTGAAGAAAGATGTTATCTTCATCGATTGGTCCCTGTGATCAGTTGCTGCACCTACTGTCTTATCAATCCTTTGATTTGAGTGTGGGCTATCGTCAAATCAAATCAGTACCAACGATGCTCGTAATGTTGTCTTATTCGTGGTTGATCCCTCGAGCATACACCATTACATCTTTGGTCTAACCAATGCTATCACCGTGTTCACTTAACTATGGAATTCCTTTTAAGAGGAAACCCAGATGAATTGTTGTTGAGCCCATTGACAACATCCTTATCTTCCATGATGTTGTTGAACATTAAGTTAGTGTTGGAAACTTTTGAAAGCATTTTCTTCATGCTAGCTCCATGAAGTACTTGTTTGATGAAAGGAGTGACTTCCTTTGATTCACGTGCATTTTGATGTAAGTTGCCGTCGTGAATTCGAGAAAGTTTGTTTTTGCTCCTTTGGAATCATCCCAAATCAGTCATGCACACGTGCGAAGTATTCTGTAGTCTGGAGACTTGCAACCTTCATTCTATATGTGTCCCTAGCACACTAAGCCACTGATTGACTTGTTCAAGGAAAAGAAGTCTATGCTTGGGATCTAATCCATGGACTTGCGTAAAGGCTTCGATATCCTCGATTATGGTTCCCCACCTGAACTCGGTAGTGTTTGATTATAAGACTACTACGTGGCCATGCTTGTCTGGGACAACGTGTTCACATGTTTGTAGCAGAACCAGCTCATGTTTTGGAGCTTGCTATCGTAGTTCATCTCCCGAGAATCCCGCAACGTCATCTCGTCGAATTGTGTCGCAAACTTTCCGTTTTTCTTCCTAGACTCGATGAGTCTGGAATATCCTGACACCAACCAGATCTGAATCTCAGGTAGATATGATGGTTGGAATATTTCCCAAGAATTATAATATTGGTCGCGCGATAACCGGTAAAGTGGATGTCGTGGCCAACACACCCAGCCGGAAGACCTGTTATTATAATATCTTGATTGATGAAGTTGGCCACCTCCTCATAGGGATTTCGTAGGGTTTACTCCCTAGTTGCCCCTATGGATTTTTGTGTTCCCGAAGTCCGACCTTTTACTTGATGTTCTAGTTATCAAACCATATCTATGAATGGGATACGCTAGCACATCAAGGAGAACATTAGAAGCGGAGTGCTAAATGTCTCTCGGTCGATCGTCCAGATTTTGTTCCTTGGCTCGCTAAGGTGAAATCTGAGAAAGTATTATCCTCCTTTGCATCTGCATCGTCCATCGCTATTCATCATGGTAGTATGTTGTGTTGCCAGGACCCTTGACACGGATGTTGGTAAAACCTTGATGATTATGGAAATGCTCAAGTTCTTGGGAGCACGCACAAGCGCTACGTGTTATCATCAGCACCACCTTGGATTCCTCTCAGTTTTCCTCGGCAATGCTATGACCTTCTCAAACCGTGAAATCACTCTCTATTGTTGGGTTCTTCCCCAGTTACCAGAATCATTCCCAGCATTTGCATTTTGTTCCCAGCTTGCACCGCCAATGTGCCATTCTACCATGGGTCTCCTCCATTTCCGGTGATAAGCAAAATTCATCCATTGCGTTGTCTTCAACAAGGTAATCCACATCATCCAAGTTTGAGTATGCCATTCTACCGACCCCGCCAATCGATTGCTGTGATTTGCCTTAGGCTGATATAGAGAGTCTCAATGATCTCTATATCAAAGCTAATTCTTTTTGCCACTTAAGGCAATAATCTACGGATCACCCTCCTCCAGGATGTTTCGTCGTGGTATCATGGCAACTAAAATCCTCGCTACGTTGACAATCGATTACCACCTTCTTAAGTGTGGAATTGTTGTCCACCTAGGTGAACCTTCGTCGTCCGTTTCTTTCCACCCCTCTTGATGTGTATCTCGTGTCTCAACCCGAGAGATGGTCTTATGTCTCATTCCGTGAGTTGTTCGATCTTCGAGAAGACCGATCCTTCCAGAGTTTTCCTTTCCTCTTCTTGTCATGATTAGCTGGAGTTCTCAGAGCAAGACGACAAGACAAAGATGGTGTTCAAATCAACGTTCATTTGAAGTGCAACCGGGATCGTGAAGATTGTACTAGTTTGCGTTTCCCCTTCAGCCTACCCTACGCCTGAATCTCGAGACGAGATTCTTGTTTAGTGGGGGTGAGTTGTCACATCCCTAGCTTCTGGTAATGCACTAGGCTAGACCTCATGTGAGCATCATGTTTAAATTCAAATGAAATTGAATTGAGGAATTTTCAAAGCCTCAGAAGACCTCTAAAAATAACCAACATTTAAATTTCATCAAATGAGTCCAAGAAAATGTTCCTGTTATTCCATGGAAATATTGGTGAGAGGTAAAATTTAAACCAATATTTTTGGAATCACAGAGATATTTATTTTGGCCATTTGAATTAATCCAATAACTATTTGCTTTGGATTTATATTTAATATATATTAAATATGACTCCAAATAATTCTGGAAGTTTGTGAGTGGCTTTGTATATATTTTAGTAAGCCACATAATAAACTACAGAATTTATTAAAATGGTTTAGTATTTTACTAAACTAAAACAAAACAGAACAAAATAGAAAACAATAAATAAAAACAGAAAAAGAAAGAGAGAGAGAGAGACTACCTGGGCCACTTACCTGTAGCCGGCCCAGCTGGCCAGCTCCTCCCGCTGGCCCAGCCCACCGCCGCCTCCCTCCCCTGTCGCCTTCCTCCTCTGCCAGGAGGACGGGCACGCGCCCGGCGCGCGCGGCCACGCGCCCCGGTCACCTCCTCCCTGCTTCGGCCACCTCCTGCCTCCCTGCTTGCCTCCACTACTCCCTGGAGACGCCACGCGGCCCCCACGAACTCTCTCACTCTCCCGTATCTCTCCCTCCGTCCCTATCCCCTCTGCTCTCTCTCTCTATCACGATCGACCACGAGCACCCGAGAGCACCGACGAGCTCCACCGCGGCCAGTGTCCACCCCTCGCCTCGGCGATGCTTCCATAGGAACCGCCGCGCCTTCCTCTTCGTCCCCACCAACTCACGTGACGCCGGGAGCCCTGCATCGCCACGCACGTCGCCGTTCCCCTCCTCGGCCACCGGAACTCGCCGCCGTTCGATTCGCCGGCTCCGGACCATCCCCGGCCTCGTCTCCGCCTCGAATGGATCCGTTGTGAGCCTCCGCTGCCTCTCCTGTGCTCGCCCCCTCCGTTCTCGCCCCCTAGCCCCATCTCCCATCGCGGCCGAGAGCTTCTCGCCGCCGGCCATGGCGTGGCCGTGGCCACAGCCACCGCAGCTCGTTCCCGAGCCCACCATCGTGATCAGCACGATTGCATGATACCGTAGACACCCACAACGCCTCCTCCCGTGCTCTGTAACGCCACCCCGAGATTGCCCGAGCTCCGGCAGCCGCAAAAGAGCTCGCCGCCGGCAGCTCCGGCCACCCCAGCTGCTGTCACTTGCCTCTTTAGATGCGCCTTCCTCCCAGGAACCCGTAGGAGCAAACCGCACGTCAAATGGTGCTCCGTAGCGAGCGCACGGTGCACCTCCGCTGTCGGCCGTGGTCGTCGCCGGTGACACTCCGGCGACTGCCGACGTGGCATGCCTAATTAGCACTAATGACGCCTAAACACCCCCCCACAGCCACTGACAGTGGGCCCCGTAGTGGGTCAAAGCCCGGGTCAACGCGGGATTAGCCCCTGTGTCACTGACGTGTGGACCCCACACGTCAGGTTTGACCCGAGCCGGCCCCTGTAGACTTGCTGACGTCATGCCAACGTCATGCTGACGCAGTAATGCTTTCTGGATTTAATTTAATTCTGAAATTCCAGAAAAATGCCTAAAACTTCCAAAATTCATAGAAAATTAATCGTAACTCCAAATTAAATAATTTATATATGAAAAATTATCAGAAAAATTCAAGGAATCCATCTGTACCATTTTCATGCATGTTAGAACAACTTATCACTACTGTTTAGAGCAAATGAAGTGAATGACATTTAAATAACCACATATGGAGTTTGAATTTGAATCTTGGATTCAAACCAACTTCATTTAATCTGGTTTTAGGTGCATTAGCCCAAAACACATTCATATTGCCATGTCATAGCATGCATCATATTGTGCATTGCATTGATTGTGTTCCCTTCTGTGTTGCCGGTAATTGTCCCCTCTCGATAGACGTGATACCGATGATGTGATCGTTGACACTGATGAAGACTCAATGTTATCTTCAGAAGTGCCAGGCAAGCAAAAACCCCTTGTTCATTCCGATGAAATCCCACTCTCTCGCTCCTGCTCTCTTTTACTGCATTAGGAAAACAACGACATATTTGATACTTGCTGCGGTAGCTGAACCCTTTATCCTTTGCATGACCTGTCATTGCCACAGTAAATAGATGAAACCCACTAGCATGAGTAGGAGTTGTTTGAGCCCTGTTGTGCCTACTCATTCATGCTTGTGTGTCATGCCTGCTACTGCTTAGAGTTGAGTCAGGTGTGATTCATCGGGGATGAATCAGAGGCGTGTGAACATGTCCCACGGTGTGTGAGCTAACTGTGTGAACACGATTTGGTAAAGGTAGCGGTGAGAGGCCATGTAGGAGTACATGGTGGGTTGTCTCATTGCAGCCGTCCTCAGGAACTGAGTTCTGTGTTTGTGATCCATGAACAGCTACTACCACACATTGGGTTCCGGTAATTCAACCCCTCTCGACTTATTAATCAACATGATCTCTGTCCAGGAGTTGCAACTAGTTTCTGGTGTTTGTAGGTAGTGTTAGTAGTCTACCAAGTGGCACCCGGTATAGGTGGGCTTGGGACAGACTAGGCACAGTGGCCCGGTGTACCAAGTGGCACCCGGTTGGTGGGCTTGGGAACCCTGCACACATCGTTTGGGGCCGTAAGCGACACCCCGGCCGGATCTCCTTGCGGATGGAACCTGAATAGGCGATAAACCTGGACTAGAGACTTGTTCGGTTAGTCAGGTCGTGGCCGACTCCCTCGCCCGGCTTCCGCTTGAAGGTTGCCGAGGTACATGACGTGTACAGGGCGATAAGTGGCGAAAGCGTGTGTGAAGAAGTACACCCCTGCAGGGTTAACATCATCTATTCGAATAGCCGGATTCCTCGGATATGGAAACGTGGACCCCTTATATCAGTTCATAGACAAGTGAAAGTGGATACTCTAAAATACGCAAGATAAGCGTGAGTGCCATGGATGGCGTTCTCGTAGGGAGACGGGAGCGGATCCATAGTGGTGTATTGATATGGTGAATATGTGGACTCGTGTGCGCCACCTCAAAAGAGTTACTTGCAGTCGTAGTTCAGGATAGCCACCGAGTCAAAGCTGGCTTGCTGCAGTTAAACTCCACCACCCCCTTTGTTGATAATGATGCATGCGTAGATAGATCTGATGTAAGTCTTGTTGGGTACATTTGTACTCACGTTTGCCTATTTTATGTTTTTGCAGAGAGACTTCAGTCTCACTAGTAGTTCCGCTTGGACTTCGACGTTTAGCTTGATACCTCAGCTACGATCTTGTGCCCTCGGCAGGATCTGGTAGATAGTCAGGCTTCTCAGCCTTTTTTATTTATAGATGTCTGTACCCAGACATGATAGCTTCCGCTTGTGCTTGACTTGTATGCTCTGATTGTTGGGTCATGAGACCCATGTTTGTAATATCTCGCTCCTCGGAGCCTATTGAATAAACTACTTGAGTCGTAGAGTCATTTTGTGATGCCATGTTGTATTGCACATATCGAGCATATTGTGTGTATGTTATTGAAATGCTTGGTATGTGTGGGATCTGACGATCTAGTTGTTTATCTTTAGTAGCCTCTCTTACCGGGAAATGTCTCCTAGTGTTACCGCTGAGCCATGGTAGCTTGCTATTGCTCTGGAACACTTAGGCTGGCCGGCATGTGTCCTTCTTCGTTCCTGTGTCTGTCCCTTCGGGAAAATGTCACGCTTTGAGTATCGGAGTCCTGTTAGCCCGCTACAGCCCGGTTTACCGGAGTCCTGCTAGCCCAGTGCTACAGCCCGGACCCACTTGCTGATGACCGACACGTTCGAAGCTGGGTCATGAATGCCTGTCCCTGTAAGTCTGTGCCACTTTGGGTTTACGACTAGTCATGTCAGCCCGGGCTCCTTATCATATGGATGCTAGCGACACTATCATATACGTGAGCCAAAAGGCGCAAACGGTCCCGGGCAAAGGTAAGGCGACACCCGTGGGATACCGTGCGTGAGGCCGCAAAGTGATATGAGGTGTTACCGGCTAGATCGATGTGACATCGAGTCGGGGTCCTGACACTTGATGAACTGCAGGAGCATGTGGACAAGGAGTGTTGTGCGGCTGCCGCCGCAGCCGTGAAGGGTCAGGTGGAAGCCCTGCTGGAGAAGTTCGATGCCTTCGCCCTCGTGCCTTCGACCGGTGGTGCAGGTGAAGGCAACGCCACCCAGGAGGGGGCACCTCTTGCAGGTGCCGGCGGTATCGAAGGATGAATGGCTTGCAGGTTCTTTCCTATTGAAACTCCGGCAGCATGTAGCGTGCCTTGTGGAGGCATTTAAACTTGTGTTTGGTATTCGGAGAACAATATGTCTGGTAATATTTGCTTCGAGATTTTGCGATTTTCTTCCTATTTGCTTTATGTTCTACGTCGGCAGAGCCCATCCCCACGCATACCTCAACCGCCGTTAGACCTACCGGAGACCAGGACGGACCCAAGGAGTGAGGGGCTACATGACCAATTAGGCTCCTGAGTCGCGATGCTCAGGAGTCCCCCTTGAAGTGCAAACAGCTTGTGGAAAGGAGATGCAATGGTTGGTCTTGTGTTCTACGTCGGTAGGGCCTGACCCCGCACATACCTCAACCGCCGTTGGGCCGACCGAAGACCAGGAGGGACGAAGGAGTGAGGGGCTATGTGGTTAGTTAGGCTCCTGAGTCGCGATGCTCAGGAGTCCCCCTTGACATTCAAACGACCTTCATACCTTAGCTCCGCTTGGGAGGGCGCGCGACGACCATTTCCGAGGGACCTGGCGGGGTGGCGTACGCTTGGGCGTGACCCGAGCGCAGCCCCCGTGCCCATCCCCCTTGCGCTGCTCTCGTGAGGGGAGGCGTTGCCTTGAGGCCAGACACCGATCCTGGATGCTCCCTGAGGTTGATACGGCCGTGAGGCCGCCCTCAGTTGTTTATCACCAGGACGGACCATGGCGCTTCCGCACTTGCACGGGCATTGTCGCTCCTCGGCAGTGTCGACTGCCAGTGCAGAGCATGGTGCTTCCACTAGTTCGTGGGAGGGGACTCCCTACTGCGGAGAGCCCCCGGGGCGTGAACATCCCCGCCCTGACATGTGGCTTGCACGGCTAGGCTAGACGAGGTGTGTATGGGCACTCGTGAGCTAGCGCGGGACTCACGAGGCCCTACCTCAAGGTGGGTTGTGCCTGGTCTTGATTCTTGTTCGCTGTCTTGGTCCTGCGAGGTGGTCAGACAACCTACGCCGAACGAATCTCCTGAGGTTATCGCGTGAGAAAGCCAAGAACCAACTGCCCCAGGAGGGTGACATGAACGGGGCTGGCCCGCCAGACAGAGCTCAGCCATTGGATTTATCGACGCTGTAGGGACGGGCCCGAGCACAGACGCCATGCCTAATCCTCTCACGCAAAGGGTCTTGAAGAAAGACGACCGGCGCGCGACTCCCACGATGGGCGACAATCAAGGAGGTGATAGTCATAGATAGATTAAGCATGAAAGGAAACCTAGCTTAGGTAAATGCATAAACGATACGCGCCACTGGGTCCGGCCCAAGCGGCTTGGGGATGATGCAGCCCGAGGGGCGCCCCCAGCAGGTTAAGCTAAAGACATAAGCAAGAAAGGATACATGTCACAGGGACGGACCCACGCGGCATGGGAATGATGCAGCCCTGGGGGCGCTCCCAGCTAAATGAACTTGGAAAATATCACCTGGTTCCGTTGATGAAGGGGTGTTGAGGCAGCTGAAGGTACACGGCGAAGGGGTTGCTCCTCACGAGCCGCCGGGGCCCTGAGCCTCGGGAGGCTCAGGGGGTCCAAGCAGTTCCTTGAGGACCGTCGCCATCTCCACCTCCTGACCCGCCATGATGCTCTGCAGGTTGCGCTGGAAGGCAGGAGCCACGCTCGGTAGGCCGAATGGCATACAAACGTAGCTGTGAGGTGGACCTTCACAGTGCCCAACACGTGAAGGCCAGAAGCGCTCCTGAGATGCGGCTCGGTTGAGCCCTGGGATATCGATGCAGACGCGCAGCTCACCACCTCGCCTGGGTGGGGAGCAACGCCAGGTGGGCAGCGGTCACCGCGTATTACTCTTGCTTCCTGAAGCTCCTGAGATACCTTGGTGATGAACTCCTGAGCGTCGGGCACTCCTTGCCAAGTGTCCTCCTGAGGGAGACGTGTCGTGAAACACGCCTCCAAATGGTGCCGGAGCACCTACCTCTTGATGTTGGCGAGGTCTGAGGCCCTCCATAAGAGAGCCCCCAAGCCCTGCCCGAGGAGGGCGCCGGGCACGCCTTCCTATGTGACAGAGGGAGATGCCCCAGGTGCGGGCGCTGATCCTGACGAGGTGCCACTTGCGGTGCTGCCCTCCTAAGGTCCGGCACGGAGTTGCTATTTCTTCTTCTTGGGGATGACCTCAGGAGGTTACCGAGCTGCATTGTTGCCGGGGTCTTCGATTGACGCTGCTTGGAAGGCGCGCTCGAGGGAGCACACCGCATCTCTTTCTTCGCAGGGGACTATGATGATCCTGCCGCTTCATGGCATCTTGAGAGCATTGTAGTCGTGGTGCGTCACGGCCATGAACTTGGCCAGGGCTAGATACCCGAGGATGGCATTGTATGGCAGACGGATGTGGGCGACGTCGAAGTCGATGAGCTCGGTGCGGTAGTTGTTGTGCTGTCCGAAGGTGACTGGGAGGCAGACCTGACCGATCGGCGTTGTGGAGCCGTCGGTCACTCGTGAGAAAGGCTTGGTGGGCTGAAGCTGATCATATGCCAGTAGGGTTAGTGTTACAGGCGATCGGTTACAATAAAGGAAAGATCATGCCTAATCTTGACTTGGAGGGCACATCACGACACCGAAAATCTTGATCTTCTATCTGGTCATGGGCCCGCGCTCTAGCTTGGCTCCAAAGTTGCCCACCAATCCGGCATGTCGGCGTTCTGGGAACGGGGGTCCCCAGACTTGCCTGCCTGTGGCGTGGCTCAGGCAGGGGCCCAGCACGGCCCATCTTCATTAGCCCAAGCTCAAGACCCTCGCGAGGGGCCGAGCCTCGCGGGGCAGACGACAGGAAGCTTCCTCAAGAGCGGCCTAATCAGGCAGGCTTGCGAGGAGGTGGAGAGATCAATGCAAGGGTACCTCGCGAGGATCCCATGATGCAAGCCATGACAATCAAGGCCAGGTGGGCGCCAGGCAGGCGCCGGCCTTCGCAGGGTCCTTGTTTCCCCTTTGGTGCAAAGGGGGCAAGCACAGGCCAAGGTATCAGGCAAAGGTTACCATTCCGGTGCAACGAGACCAAGACGAGCCGGACGGATGGACGGAGGTCACCGTGGAGCCCAAGATGGCGTCATCACTAGTGCTTTTGGCAGCCGAAGACCACCTTTGGTCAGGATAACTTGTACTAGATGTTCCCCTTCAAAATGGCCAATTGTTGACGCCCTTCCCACTCGATTATTCGGGGAGAGGCCCAGGGCCTCTATAAATAGAGCTAGCCTCCACAAAGGAGAAGAGAGATGAGAGAGGAAGAACCCAGTAGAGACTAAGTAGAACACACCGCACCAGCTCAAGAACACCCCTCGCGAGGTTGTTCTTCCCTTGTACTGTCCATCATCAGCCCCAGAGGCAATCCACCACACCACACATTGGAGTAGGGTATTACACCACAACGGTGGCCCGAAGCAGTATAAACCTCGTGTCTCTTGTGTTGTTCATCATTTTCATCTTAGTTCGCATGAGAGGATTGGACGTAGATCGGTAGGGGAGAGATCTCCGCGCGCACCCCAGTGTTCGAACCTTAAGGGTCTGTCGGAACCCGAAATCCAACATTTGGCGTGCCAGGTAGGGGTGCGCCGAAATCTTTCTTCCGCTGTTCGCGTGTGATCTTCCGTCATGTCCATGGCAGAAGCTCGTCGGGCTCGCGCCGAGCGCCGGGCTGCTCGCGCCACTCGTGTCGCCCAGACGGCGCCTATCGGCGGCCCCCCTCGTCGTTCCTTGTCGCCCGCCACCGATGCCGCCACCGGCCCGGCGGGGAACGAGCAGCAGGTCTCGTCCTAGCATCCTTCGGTGCAACGGGATGGCCGCACCGCCACCCCGTCGCTGACTCCAGCTAGCTCGTTGTCCCACGCCCATCGCGCACCCATGGATGCTCTCGCCTCACTGCTCTTGGCGCGGGAGCTCCTACACTATCGCCCCATCGACGACCTCTACGAGGACTGGCTCGCCCGCATCACCGAGCTTGTCAGTGCCGCAGGGGGGCTCCCCCTTGCGGTCCCTCTCACTGCCTCGCCCTCCGTCTCGTGCAGGGGGCGAGGATCAGGAGGCGCCTCCGCCGCCTCCTCCCCAAGAAGGTGCCTTGGCTCCAAGGCGCGCAGCCCTAGGGTGGTACCCTCCACATCCGGCGCCTGCGCAGCAAGAAGGGAGCTGCCAAGAGATCCCACGTCCCCGGGAAGGTGCTCGCGCGCTCCCAGTGCCTCCACGACAAAACCCCATGCTGCTCCCAGTGGCGGCGCGTGGTGACCCGCAGGAACAAGTCCAGCACCAGCAAAGGGCGCCGGTGGCCACGGTGGGCTGCCTCGCCTTCACCCCCGAGCTACGCGGCGTCACATGGCCAGGCAAGTTCAAGCCTGACCTCCCTCCCCGCTACGATGGCACAGCGGACCCCGCGGAGTTCCTGCAGCTCTACGAGATGGGCATCCTAGCCGCCAACGGAGACGAAAAGGTCATGGTGAATTGGTTCCCCATGGCGCTCAAGGACGGCACCCGCACCTGGCTCCTGAACCTGGCTCCTGGCATGATCTCCTCCTGGAGCAAGATGCGCACCCGCTTCATCGCCAACTTCCAGGGCACTCGCGACCGGCCCCCGACCGTGAGCGACCTGCGCCGCATCAAGCAACAGCCAGGAGAAACCCTGCAGAAGTACATCCAGCGCTTCAACTGCGCTCGCCTCAAGATCCCCAAGGTAACTGAAGAAGCTATCATCTCAGCCTTCTCCGACGGCGTGCGCGACGTCAAGATGAAGGAAGAACTAGCAATCCATGAAGACCTGTGCACATCCCTGGAGCTGTTCAACTTGGCGACCAAGTGCGTCAGGGCTGAGGAAGGGCGTCTCTCCCTCCTCGAGCTCCCGGCAGCCAACCCGGAAGAAAAGAAGCTCGAGGCCAAAGACGTGAAGCGCAAGGGGGCTACCGTGCTAGCAGCGGAACCGGACACCAAGCGAGGCAGGGATCGGCCTGAGTCATCCAAGGGCGGACGGTACTGCATGTACCACAACCTCCAGACCCACAACACCAACGAATGTCAAGAGCTCAGAGCCGTGTGAGATGGGCGAGTCAGCCGACGCCCAGAGCGCAATGACAGGGGCTACAGCCGAGGAGGAGGAAGAGGTGGCGGACGATGGGAAGACCGTGGCCTTCGCCAGGGATGGCGTGACCGCCCTCGTGAGGACCGCTGGCAGGACTAGCCTCGCGAGGGAGGCTGGAGACCAGCGTCGTGAGGGCCACCCGCACGGCAACGCAGGCCTCCCTCCTCTGCCACCTCCACCAAGGAGGAACGAAGACCAACACCAAGACGATGGGGCTGGGGGCTTCCAAGAGCCGTGTGCAATTGCTTGCATCTTGGGTGGCGCCCAGGCCCCAGCCTTACAGCGCATCTTCAAGCAGTTTGCTCGCGAGGTGAATGCAGTCCTTCGCAAGCTTGAGGCCACGCGCCCTCTCAGGTGGTCTACGTGCGCGATCACGTTCAGTTCCGCAGATCATCTCAAGTGTGCGGCAACGGCCGGAGTCCTTCCGATGCTTTGCTCCCCAGTCATTAGCAACGTGCAGGTCACCAGGACCCTCATCGATGGCGGGGTAGGACTCAATGTCCTGTCCGTCGAGACGTTCGACAATCTCCAAGTGCCGTACGACCAGCTTCAGCCGACCAAGCCTTTCTCAGGAGTCACCGATGGTTCCACTGTTCCAATTGTGTAGGTTCGCGTTCCGGTCACCTTCGGGCAACACAACAACTACCACACCGAGCTCATCGACTTCGACGTCGCTCACATCCGCCTGCCGTACAACGCCATCCTTGGGTACCCAGCCCTAGCGAAGTTTATGGCAGTGACTCACATGGTTACAATGTCCTCAAGATGCCAGGGAGCGGTGGAGTCATCACCGTACCCTGTGAAGAAAGGGACGCAGTGTGCTCGCTTGAGCGTGCGTTCCAAGCCGCAGCAATCGAAGACCCAGATCACAGGAGCGGGAGGCCTCCCGAGGCGACCCTCAAGAAGAAGAAGACCTCACCTGGCCCGAGCCACAAGGAGGCAGGCACCTCCGGAGGTATTGCGTCAGGATTCACGCCTGATTAGGGAGCGCCACCCTCTCGCGCATAGGAAGGCGCGCCAGGCGCCCTCCTCAGGCAGGGCTCGAGGGCTCTCTATTGGAGAGCCGCCGACCTTGCCAAGGTCGTGGGGGAGGCGCTCAGTCACCACTTGGAAGGGTGCTTTCAAGCACGCTTCCCTCAGGAAGGTACAAGTCAAACGAGACCAAACCCTCATGAGTTCATCGCAAGGAACACCCATGAGCTACAAGAGTCCAGAGTCATGCGCGGCAGCCGCCGCTTACCTGCCGTGGCCCCACATCCAGGCGAGGATGGAGAACTGCACGTCTACGTCGACGTACCAGGGCTCAACCGAGCTGCGTCCCAGGAGCGCCTATGGCCTTCGGCCGTAGGGCGCTGCGAGGGACCACCTCACAGCTACGTTCGCATGCCCTTTGGCCTGCCGAGCGCGGTCGCCGCACATCAATGCCTGTTGAGGAGCATTCTGGGGGATCAGGAGGTCAGGCATCGCGCGGTCCTGGCGGAGGTGGCGATGGTCCCCGAAGACCTGCACGTGCCACCGGAGCCTCCCGAGGCCCCTGGGCCTGGGGGCTCATGAGGGCCGACGTCTTCACCGCGCATCACTCACTTCCCCAGCATCGCTTCATCTTCAACAGCACCAGGTGACATCTTTCAGAGTTCTACTTTCAGCTGGGAGCGCCCACAGGGCTGCACCATTCCCAGGCCGCGTGGGTCCGTCCCCGCGGCATGTATCCATTTTGGTTATGCTCTTTATTTACCTTGTTGGGGGCGCCCCTCGGGCTGTATCATCCCCATGCCGCTCGGGCCCGACCCAGCGGCGGTTTCTTTTACCTGCGCTTGCTTGAAATTGGATTTCCTCCTATGTGCTTAACATACCTGACCTAATCACCTGCTTGATCGACACCTATCTGAAGAGCCGCTCGCTCTGGCACGGCGCGTGCGCACAGGTCCGTCCCTGCAGCATTGATAAACATGAGTGGTCAAGCTCTGGTCGCGGCAGCCCTGCACGGCGCCACCTCACCAGGCCCTCAGTGCCCTGACCGCTCCCTCAGAGTGACCATAGGTTGGCTGGCGACCGTAACGACAGGCCTTGTTTCTCCTCATGATTGGTGTGCAGGACCTACTCCAGGAGCAACGTTGGGGGCATCGTGAGCTCTCTCTCCCCCTCTTCGGCACGGACCGCTTCGACGTTAAAGGGTGGTACCTGAGCATCGCGACTCATGGGCTCCTACTGGCTCTCCAGCCCTCACCCCCTGGCCTTGACCCACGGCATCACGACCTGTCATACCAGCGGCGGCTGAGCTCGCTCGAGGGTCGGGACCTGAGGACGTAGAGCGTTAAGGAAAGTGCGGGGGAGTGGGAAGAAGCTCGCGAGGGCCTAACCCAGTAGTACCTTGGCCACCGCCTCTCGGGTCGGGCGCCGCTTCGAGGAACTACGTCAGACGCACAAGATAAGTCGCACCCTCGTAAGAGCTAGACCAACGCAGCGCTGAATCCCCGCCCAGTGCAACTCTGTCACGGTGACGCTGCCTACCTTTCTCGCCTAGCAAGGATTGCTTGAGCGCTAAAGGGGACCTCCCGAGCATCGCAACTCGGGGGCTCTTACCGGACCTCGGGCCGCTCACCTCCTGGCCTTGACCACGACATCGCGGCCTGGCATACCAGCAACGGCTGAAGCTTGCCTGGGGACTGGGACCTGTCAGCGTAGAGCGCCAAGTCCTCGTGAGGATAGAAAGGGGGAGCTTAGCCGGAACAGAACGAACACCTCACGCCAATTCATATTAAGGATATAGTATTTACAAAAGGCACGACAGACGCCTTACATACCCCCGCGGCGTGTTGCTTTAATTCCTCGCAGGGAACAAAAGCTGCTAACCCTAAGGGACGCTACTTGCTAGCACCTCCCCAAGCGACGCCATCATCAATAGTGGGCTGCCCGGTGACGGCACCAATCCCATCCATATCAGTGGCGTCGGCGGCCCAATGCAGCTACCCCACTCTGAGTGCGGTACGAGCTCGGAGGCTCGTAGCTGTCGTCGCTCGTCTCCGGGGTCGCGAGGAGTTCGGGGGAGCCCCTGAAGCCCTCAGTCCCTCCACTGCTGCCTGAGGAGCTGCAGGAGGACCAACGGGCGGGGCTGGTCCTCACCAGTTCGTCACCCATGCCGCTTCTCTTAGGGCAGCATTCCAGCCGGCGTCCTGCTGCATCAAAGACCTTGAAGAACATCAAGGAGGCGCCATTGTATTCAAGATGGATCGCCAAGGCGTCGTCCGTGCGACAGACCCGGGCAATCTCACCCCAGCCCCGGTTCATGAAGACCTTGCCCGGAGCGACGAACGCGACCTCCGCTCCGGTTGCAGGGGTGCCACAGTCGGCGTGCTGCAGCCAGAGCTCCAGGGCCCCGCTCGGAGGCATCTCGAAGGCGAAGGAGGGAGGAAGGTGGATCCACGAAATTGGAGGCATGGCGGCATGGAGCACAAGCTCGCGAGAGGAGCGCTCCGCGTGGACTCCAGGGGGGACGACGCGCACCACTGTGACTCGCCGGCGACGGCGGCGGCGCTGTCGGTGTTGCTCGGCGCCCTCCCCCCTGGGGCCTACGACGCGGGCGTACAAGGGCAGCAGAAACCAAGGCGGTAGCCGCTCGTACCACGGCCTCGACACCTCCTGCCACGCGCCTTCATCCCGGTGACAGAGGATTGGCCGCTTCTTCGGCGGGAGGGGGTCAGGACCCTCTCTGGGGGCCTTTCCCTTCTCCTCAATTGAAAACCTACGGATCGATGCCATTGGTGCAAGAGGAAGCAAGGATGAGGAAGAAGAAGAGGAGGAGTAACAAAAAGGGGTGAACTGGCAGAGCTCACGCAGCCCCGTACTTATAGCTGGGGAAGGCCAACCGCCGAGCACCATGACCTCAGGTAATCATGACCCATATCTCTGCATGCAGGGACATGCCAATCATGCAATTGCCTAGGCGTCGTGGGAAGTGCAGACGCCCACGCCCAATCAACCGCCACGCGGCACCCAAGGTTGTAGGCTGTTAGGGCCCGCGGCGCTTCATGCTTGCCCCTTCGCTTCTCTACTAAGCCAAGCCCGCGCGTGCCTTGGGCCCGGGGGCTACTGTCGGTGTTCTAGGAACGGGGGTCCCCAGACTTGCCTGCCTGTGGCCTGCGGCGTGGCTCAGGCAGGGGCCCAGCACGGCCCATCTTCATCAGCCCAAGCTCAAGACCCTCGCGAGGGGCCGAGCCTCGCGGGGCGGACGAGAGCAAGCTTCCTCAAGAGCGGCCTCATCAGGCAGGCTCGCGAGGAGGCAGAGAGATCAATGCAAGGGTACCTTGCGAGGATCTCATGACGCAAGCCATGACAATCAAGGCCAGGCGGGCGCCGGCCTGCGCAGGGTCCTTGTTTCCCCTTTGGTGCAAAGGGGCAAGCACAGGCCAAGGTATCAGGCAAAGGTTACCATTCCGGTGCAATGAGACCAAGACCAGCCGGACGGCCGGACGGAGGTCACCGTGGAGCCTAAGACGGCGTCATCACCAGTGCTTTTGGCAGCCGAAGACCACCTTTGGTCAGGATAACTTGTACTAGATGTTCCCCTTCAAAATGGCCAATTGTTGGCGCCCTTCCTACTCGATTATTCGGGGAGAGGCCCAGGGCCTCTATAAATAGAGCTATCCTCCACAAAGGAGAAGATAGAGGAGAGAGGAAGAACCTAGTAGAGACTAAGTAGAACACACCGCACCAGCTCAAGAACACCCCTCGCGAGGCTGTTCTTCACTTGTACTGTCCATCATCGGCCCCAGAGGCAATCCACCACACCACACACTGGAGTAGTGTATTACACCAGAACGGTGGCCGAAGCAGTATAAACCTCGTGTCTCTTGTGTTGTTCATCATTTTCATCTTAGTTCGCACGAGAGGATCGGACGTAGATCGGTAGGGGAGAGATCTCCGCGCGCACCCCAGTGTTCGAACCTTAAGGGTCTGCCGGAACCCAAAATCCGACATGGCACATGAGAAATAGGCCAGCGGCCTGAGGACCCCTTAATCCAGGACTCCCTCAGTAGCCCCCGAACTAGCCTCCAACGCCAGGGCATGTGTCCGGCATCCGCATATCCAACTGTCTTCGGCTTGCGAGGTGAGTTCTCCATCTTGTCTTGTGCTTTCTCGGAGTTGAGTGGTGTCCGGAATTTGCAACATTTCTTTTACTTACCCTTGAAGGCCATACTGCTCAAGTTTGAATAGTACCCTCATCTGACAACTTTTTGGCAAAGCTTCGCGCCCGCTCATAACACCAAACGGCTGGGAGTTCTCAATACACGGCTCGAGGCTGCCCTCCATTGACACGTCTCATGAAGGCAGAGATCGTTCCCCGCTTTTAGGGGATATGCTTAATCATTTCAATTCCTCCACCCGCGCAAAACATCATGAACGTATCGGGAAGTGGAGAGGACTGTGGCATGAAAATAGGAAACATCGGCTCCTCCACGGCCCATAAAAGGGGAATAGCAGCAGTTACCAGCCTACGCCTTCTTGCACCTCTCGCTGTCAGCTTTCCAATCTCCAGAGCTCCAGCACCCTTCTCTGCTTCTCCGTAGAAGGTCACCTTCCCAGCTTCTCCCTAGCTTCAGTCATGCCCAGATCTGGCGCTAAGAGCAAGTGGGAGGCCTCCATCGTCACCGACAGCGATATCAAGGAGCTAAAGCGAGCCGACTATCTGCCGATAGATGTCGCTCATCGAGCCCAGAAGAGGGCCAGGTCATCCCCATGCCCAGAGAGGGTGGTGTTCCTCCCCCACATCATCCGAGGGCTGGGATTTCCTCTGCACCCCTTTGTGAGGGGTGTCGGATTCATGGTTCCACAGACCCTTGAGAGGTTCGAACTCTGGGGTGCGTGCGAAGAACTCGTCCTCCTAGTCTGCCCGCTCAACGATTCCTAGGCCTAGCTTGATGAACCAATGGGACAAGAGACACAACAGTTTATCCTGGTTCGGACCACCTTGCGGTGTAATACCCTTCTCCCACTTTGGGGTGGATTGCCTCGAGGGGCTGAGGATGAACTAGTACAGTGGTAGACCAGCCTCAGGAGGTGAGGTGTTCTAGAGCTGGATGAGCTGGTGGGTGAGAGGATGATCTGAATGATCCGCCCCCCTCTATGGTGGTGGATAAGTCCTATTTATAGTGGCCTTGGTCCTCTTCCCAAATATATGTGGGAAGGGATCCCACAATGGACAAATTCAAAGGGAGACAACTAGTACAAGTTATCCTGACAAAAGTCGTCTTCGCCTGCAAAAGCCTCTGGAGGTGACACAGTGGTGGGCTCCGCGACGACCTTCGTCCTGTCATCCTGGTGGTCTTGGTCTTGTTGCACCAATATGGAAACCTTTGCTTGATTCCTCGGGGGGCCGCACCTGTGCTTGCCTCCTTAGCACCAAAGAGGAACTGGTACACTGTGCCCACTAGCGCCCGCCTGGCCTTGATCATCACAGCTCATGTCATGTGAACCTCGCAAGGTGCGTCTGGCATAGATATCTCCGCTCCTCAGGAGCTAGCCTGGTGAGGCTGCCCCCCAAGGGAGGTCTTGGTGTCGTACGCCTCATGAAGGTTGACCCCTCGCGAGGGTCTTGGGTTGTTGTTGTTGAAGTTGGGCCATACCGGGCCGTCGATGGAGCCAGGCCATGGGCCGCAGGTAGGCATGTCTGGGTACCCCCATTCCCAGGATGCCGACAGTAGACCTCGGGCCCAAGGTGCGCTCGAGATTAGCTTCGAGGCGAAGCCAAAGGGCAAGTGTGGGGCGTCGCGGGCCCCAACCGCCTGCGGCCTTGATTGACACGTGGCGATTAATGGGCCGTGGGCGCCTCCGCTCCCACGCTACCTCGGCAACTTCCCCTGGCTAACAAAAAGGCTGACATCTGCCTCAAAGCCTTCATTGCCCTTCCTTCGTCTTGCTCCATATCCCCTTTCCCTTCTACTCAAAAAACCTCCAAATCCACCAATCTCATCCCGAATCAGTGACCGATGGCCGCCGATAAGGCTGGATCCTCTGCCGCGTCTAGGCGTCAAGCCTCCTGGTTCGAGCCAGCCTTGAGCGTGTCCACCATCACCGAGGAGAAGCACCTCGCCACCGTGCTCCTGGTGGCGGCCGACAGCAGCAATGAAAGGGAAGAGACGGCGCTCCAGGTTGGCTCCGCTAAGCTAGAAACCCTCGGCGGCACCTTCTACCCCTTCTTTCAACACAGCGTCTTCGCGGGTTTGGTTCCTCCTTTCTCCGACTTCTTCTTCGCCGTCCTTCACAAGTACAAGCTCCACGCCCTCCATCTTCACCCCAACCCCATCCTCCCCCTGTCGATCTTTGCTGTTTACTCCGAGCCGTTCCTGGGGGTGATGACTTCCGTGGCGCTGCTCCTCCACCTCTTCTACCTCCGAGTCAATGACACCCAGTGCTGGGGGTGCGCCAACTTCGTCGCGACACATGGTAGCAATGCGGTCTTGTAAGCCGGGAAAAACGTGGATGTCTTCAGGATTAGGTGGATCTTCATGGATGCCAAGCGCATCCACCCCCAGCTGGTGATGCCGACCTCGCAGCCGATGCCCCAGGAAGGGTGCTCTCACGAGAAGCTCACCGATCCTAGGGCAGAGCCGTTGCTGGAGAGGATGGCAGCGGACCTGAAGACTGATGACCTGTAGGCGGAGAAGCTGACGGGGGCCATGATCGTCAAGGAATTCCTGACGCAGCGCCTAGCTCCGCTCCAGGTGCACTCGCGGCCCCTATGGAATTTCAAGGGCGTCGGAGATGACCTCCGGCTGCGTCCGGACGACTTGTCCCAGGAGGAGCTGAACCAGATTTTGCGCACCTTGCTCAGAAAGGACCAGGGCTGCCCCCCAGACTCCGATCTTCTGCTGTACCGCCGCCTGGACGGAGAGAAGATCGTCGACGCCATGCCTGTCTTCGACGACCACGGTCTTGTTCCTCAGGAGCCTTCCCCGCTCCCGGGCCCGGTGGCAGCATCCTCCGATGGGTCTGATAAGGAGGAGAGGATGCACACGAAGGAGAACTTGGAAGGTGTGGGGGAGACCTCCCCCCATGCCAGATCAACCTCCTCGGCCTTTCCAATGACGACGCTGCCGGCGAGCACCCGGTCCAGGAGTCTCCGCACTCTTGTCGTAGTGTATTGATGCCTCCCTCTTGTGCAGCTATGCCAATGTCAATGCCGAAAAAGAAGAAGGAGACGGCCGGGACCACCATGGCCTGGCAGCTTGTCGTGGTTGCGCCACCTCCGCCGCGAAAGGACGGGTCAGCTTGCACGCTCATGCGACTGGGTCACCCTCCCGAGGTGAGGAGGCCCGACCTCATGAGGAGCTGATCTCCGCGGCCGAGCCAACTTTGGAGGTGCTCGCCTTCAGCTCGCCTACTGAAGTCCCGAAGGCTCCAAAGCCCCCGGCCCCTTCTGCTGGGCCTAATGCTCTGGAGGAGGCCCTCTCTATGTTGAACCAGCTTCGTGGTGATCTTCAAGGCGCTAATCAGCGCCTGGCGTCGGGTCACCTGGAGCTGATCTCAGGATGGCTTCAAGCTGACACGTCCGTCAGGGAGGCTTGGAGCCAGGCCGTGGCGGTCTCAGAGGAGGGCAAACAGGCTACTGACTTGGCAACGGTTGCCTGCGTCGTGGCGGTGAAGGATGCTGAGGCTGCCGGGAAGCACTACCAAGTGGCGGAGGCGGAGCTGAAGACCCTTCGCGACCAACAGGCCGCCGAGGCCCGTAAGCGCGAGATGCGGGAGGACAAGCTGAAGGCTCGGGAAGATGCGATCGCCAATCGTGACACCGAGCTTGAGCGGTCGACACAGGAACAGTCCGCGTAACGCGGCCGTCTAGAGAAGCTGAAGGAGAAGGTGGAGGCGGAGAAGGCCCAGCTGGAAACCAAGGAAAAATTCTTTCCAAATATTATGCCGCCTCCGATTCTCTCGTGCAAAGGTCCCGCAAGGTGTTGCAGGATCTCTATGGGAGGGGGTTGAAGGCGCCATTGGTGACTGCTGAGGAAGGCCCCACCGAGCTGCTCACCCAGCTTGTCACGGCACTTGAGGGCATTGTCCTTGGGGTCGGCCACATGGTGGAAGGAGAAGCCCGCGCGCTCTCCACCTCAGCCATGATGCTTGTCTTCAGCCACCTCCAGCGCAGAGCATGGTGCTTCCACTGGTGCATGGATGGGGGTTCCCTCTAAGTGGAGCCCCCGGGGCGGGTACAGCCCCGTCCTGACACGTGGCTTGCACGGCAGGGCTAGAGGAGGTGTGTGTCTGGGCACTCGTGAGCCAGCGCGGGACTCACGAGGCCCTACCTCAAGGTGGGTTGTGCCTGAATTTGATTTGGAACACTTGTGATGGCCCTGCGAGATGGTTAGACAGCCTGCAGCGAATGAATCTCCTGAGGCTATCACATGAGAAGGACAAACACCAACGACCCCAGGAGGTGACGTGAATGGGGCTGGCCTACCAGACAGAGCTCAGTCATTAGGTTTATCGACGCTGCAGGGACGGACCCGAGCACAGGTGTCGTGCCCAGTCTTCTCATATGAAAATCCTGAGGAAAGACAACCAGCGTGCGGCTTTCGTGGTGGCGAGGCACCGGTTCACATGCCCTAACTTACCCACCCCCGATTAGCTCATGCGAGAACAAGGCACCAAGGACCATGGGAGGTGACTTGCACGGGAGCTGGCCCATGAGCTAGAGCTCAGTCACTTGGGTTTAGCGACACTACAGAGATGGACCTGAGCATAGAGTCTGTGCCCGCCCTTAATCATGAGTCGGTCGTGGGTGGGCTTGCAAGGGCGTACGACGATCATGGCAACGAAGTACCAGATAGACAGATGATAATCACAAAGAGACTTATGGAAGGAGGTGAAGCTAGCTCTGATAGATGCAAGAACGATACATGCCATGGGGACAAACCCACACGGCCTGGGGATGATGCAGCACGAGGGGAGCCCCCAACAGAGCGACTAGAAGATACAAAAGGATACACATCGCATGGGACAGGCCCATGCGATCTGGGGGTGATGCAGCCCAAGGGGCGCCCCAACTGAATAAACTGGAAAATGTCACCTGGCTCTATTGATGAAGATATGTTGGAGTAGCTGAAGGCGCGTGCTGAAGAAGTCACTCCTCACGAGCCACCTGGGTCCTGAACCTCGGGAGGCTTTGGAGGCTTGGCAGGCTCATGAAGAACCGCCGCCATGTCTGTACAGACTGTGTGGTGCCTAGCCTCCTGAGCTGCCATGATGCTCCCCAGGTGACGCTGGAAGGTAACAACCGCATTCGGCAGGCCAAAAGGCATGCGAACGTAGCTCTGAGGGGGGCCTTCACACCGACCAACGTGTGATGGCCAGAAGCGCTCCTGGGATGCGGCCCTATTGAGCCCTGGAATGTTGACGCAGTCATGTAGGTCGTTGTCCTCGCCAGGACAAGGAGCCGCACCAGACGGCTGGCAGCGGTCGCCGCGCATGGCTCTCGCCTCTTGAAGCTCCTCGGTCACCTTGTTGATGAACTCCTGAGCACCTAGCAGCCCGTGCCTTGTGCCCTTGTGAGGGAAGCCTGCGATGAAGCATCCATCCATGTGGTGACCGACTGCCTCTGGCGTGACATTGGCTAAGTCAGAGGCCCTCCAGAAGAGAGATCCCAAGCCCAGCCTGAGGAGGGCGTCGGGGGCACCTTCGTATGTGCGAGAGGGAGTCGCCCCGTCCATGGGCGCAGGTCCTGAGGTGGTGCCGCTGGAGACACCGCTCTCCTAAGGCTCTTGGCAGAGCATCTGCTTCTTCTTCTTGGGGACAACCTCAAGAGGGTAGATGGTACCCTCATTGTCTGGTTTCTTGACTGCTGGAGCCTGGTAGGCACGCTCGAGAGAGCACACCGCATCCTTCTCCTCGCAGGCGATCGTGATGATGCCACAGTTCCCTGGCATCTTGAGGACATTGTAACCATGATGAGTCATTGCCATGAACTTGGCCAGGGCTGGATATCCAAGGATGGCATTGTACGGAAGGCGGATATGGGCGATATCGAAGTCGATGAGCTCGGTGCGGTAGTTGTCGTGCTGGCTGAAGGTGACAGGGAGGCGGATTTTCCCTATCGGGGTGGTTGAGCCATCGGTTATTCCTGAGAATGGATGGCTGCCCTTGGATGACTCTGGGTGGTCGCAGCCGCGCTTCATCTCTGGTTTAGCCGCGAGCACGGCCGCCCCCTTGTGCTTCACGTCCTTGGCCTTGGCATCTTGTCCTATGGGTCGGCCGTTGGGAGCTCGAGGAGTGAGAGGCATCCTTCCTCAGCTCTCGCGCACTTGGTTGTCATGTTGAACATCTCTAGAGCCGTGCACAGGTCCTCATGTATGTCGAGCTCCTCCTTCATCTTGACATCGCGGACGCCATTAGAGAATGTTGATATGATGGCTTTGTCCAACACCTTAGGGATCTTGAGGCGAACGATGTTGAAGCCCTGGATGTACTTCTGAAAGGTTTCCCCTGGCTGCTGCTTGATGCGCCGCAGGTCACCCGCGGCAGGCGGGCGGTCGTGAGTGCCCTAGAAGTTCGCGACGAAACGCTCGCGCATCTTGCCCTGAGAGGAGATCGATCCCAGAGGCAGGTTCAGGAGCCACGAGCACGCGCCATCCTTGAGGGCCATGGGAAACCAGTTCGCCATGACATTCTCATCACCGTCGGTCGCCTCGATGCTCATCTCGTAGAGCTGTAGGAACTCGGTAGGGTCGGGGGTGCTGTCGTAGCATGGAGGCAGATTAGGCTTGAACTTCCCCGGCCAGACGATGTTACGTAGCTCAGGAGTGAAGGCTCAGCAGCCCGCGGTTTTCACGGAAGGCCGGCGTGGAGGTGGAGCCTGATCTTGGCGGTCATGCGCCACAACCGCAGGTGGTGCGGTCTTGACGTGGTGGTGCAGGGAGCGCTGGAGCATCTTCTTGCAGCCGCTGGACCTCCTGGTAGCTTTCTTCTTCATGTGCGGGCGCCCCGCGCGGCGGGTCATGCCGTGGGACCACGCACCTTGGTCCAAGGGAGACGTATTCATGGGGAGGTGGCGGTGGCGCTCCATGGGCTACGTCGCCCGTGGCAGGCGGCAGGTGAGGTAGCGAGAGGGACGGCGTAGGAGAGCCCCCAGCGGCGCTGACAAGCTCGGCGATGTGGTCCTGCCAGTCTTCGTATAAGTCATCGACCGGGTGGTAGCGCAAGAGCTCACATGCCATGAGTAGCGCAGCCTGCCCGTCCGCCGGCCCGCGACAAGCGTGTGATGATGAACCAGCCGGAGTCAGTGATGGGGTGGCCATGCGTCCATCACGCCGTACGGAGGGGTGCAGTGATGAAGCTTGCTACACGTGCCCCGCCGGGTAGTGGCGGCGTTAGCGGCAAACGATGGGGAATGACGGGGAGGCCCGCCGGTTGCCGTCTGGGCCACGTGAGCAGCGAGAGTAGCCCCACACTCAGCACGGGCTCGACGAGCGTTAGCCATGGGAGCGGTGGAGTGGCGGCAAGTCGATCAGCGGATGAGAGGCTCAGACGCACCCCTACCTGGTGCACCAAATGTCAGATTCAGGGTTCCGCAGACCATTGAGAGGTTCGAACTCTAGGGTGCGTGCGAAGAACTCGTCCTCCCCAGTCTGCCCGCTCAATGATTCCTAGGCCTAGCTCGATGAACCCAAGCGACAAGAGACACAGCAATTTATCCTGGTTCGGGCCACCTTGCGGTGTAATACCCTACTCCAGCTTTGGGGTGGATTGCCTTGAGGGGCGAGGATGAAGTAGTACAGTGGTAGAACAGCCTCAAGAGGTGAGGTGTTCTAGAGCTGGATGAGCTAGTGGGTGAGAGGATGATCTGAATGATCTGTCCCCCTCTATGGTGGTGGCTAAGTCCTATTTATAGTGGCCTTGGTCCTCTTCCCAAAGATAGGCGGGAAGGGATCCCGCAACGGCCAAATTTGAGGGGAGACAACTAGTACAAGTTATCCTGACAAAAGTGGTCTTAGCCTGCAAAAAACTCTGGAGCTGACGCAGCGGTGGGCTCCGCGATGACCTTCGTCCTACCGTCCTAGTGGTCTTGGTCTTGTTCCACCAATATGGAAACCTTTGCTTGATTCCTTGGGGCCCCGCGCCTGCCCTTGCCTCCTTAGCATTAAAGAGGAAATTGGTACACTGCGCACGCTGGTGCCCACCTGGCCTTGATCGTCATGGCTCACATCATATGAACCTCGCGAGATGTGTCTTGCATAGATATCTCCACTCCTTAGGAGCCAGCCTGGTGAGGCTGCCCCCAGGGAGGTATTGGTGTCGTCCGCCTCGCGAGGCTTGGACCCTCACAAGGGTCTTGGGTTGTTGTTGTTGAAGCTGGGCCATACCGGGCCGTCGATGGAGCCACGCCGTGGGCCGCAGGAAGGCAAGTCTGGGTACCCCCGTTCATAGGATGCCGACAAGGGGTTAATGTTCTTTTACGGGCTAGATTTTCATGATCTAGCCCCCAACTCCCGTTTCCGCATTTCGGCCTTCACCATCGTTTGCGAGGCCGTATTGTGAGGTGAGCCGCGCTTCGGCCTATGGCTGAAAGTGTTCATAGTCAAGCTGAAGCTGGTTGGCGGCGCCCAGGCGGACTGCGGTGGAGCGATGATCAGCAAGCTCACCCGAGTTCAATGGCCGGAGGGCAGATTCATTGACACCTCAAGGTTTGGCAGAAGGAGTGGTTCTATATTATGGAACCAAGGGATGCGGCCTGGACGGGAGCTCCTGAACTCAGATCTGGTCCCCCGGCGAGATTGACCTCATGGACAAAAAAAGGTCCTAACTGGGGGTCCTCCGACAAGGTGAAGATACTCCCAAAGCGCATCTCCAACATGATGGTGACCGGTGCCATGATGACCAATGTGGTCCAGATAATACTCAGACGCCGGCTCCTTTCTTGCCAACGAAGGCCAGCCCGATGTGGGCTTACAAGCCAGACAATCTGGCCACCATGCAATACCTCTTCGGCACAACCCATGATAAGGTGTGGATTCTGTTTTTCAAGCCCCAGAAGGTCTGGCTAGCCGAGGAGGAAGACATTGGTCTCGACGCCACACATTCCCGAAGGAGGTAATTGATTTGCCGATTTATCTTGGGACAGCCCAAAGTTTGTTCTAAGTTTCTTTTTGTTGCCTTCACAGGGCTCGCTTGAGAAGGCCAAGAAGATCAGTAGTCCGGCTCCACTGCCCGAAGTGCCTCAGTCAGATCAACTGGCGGAACTGCTGGTCGTCGCGCCTTACAAGGTGCCAGGCAAGAAAGGGAAGAAAGGATTTGCTGGAGGCCAAGGGAGGCCTCCTCTTGAGAGACCGTCCGGACACCAAGTCCGGAGATACTGTGGCCCCGTCTGCCCAAGAAAGGGAGGAGGAGGAAGATGAGGAGAAAGTGCTTCCTCCCATTCCAAGAAGAGGTCGTCGTCCGAGGACGTCGAGAAGGTGCAATCTCCTCGGGCCTAGAAAAGGCAGTGCAAACCCAAGCTAGTTCTACCCGACAATTCAGACTCTGATGAGGAGTCCATGGCATCCAAAGAGGTTCCAGAGAAGGAACTCAGGGTCAAGCGGTCCCCCCCCCCATGAGGTGTGAACATATCCATTTCTTGCTTACTTCATTTTACCAGTCCCTTACCGATGGAAACAGATTGTGTGGTATCACATCCCACTGCGGGGCCACCCTACTGAGCAAACCTCGGAGGGGACCTCTCCTACCGCCAAATTGGCGGACAATGGGTCAGCGTCATGCTCTGCGCCTCTCCTTGTACCCGAAAAGGCTGGGAGGTGATGTCCCGAAGGACCCCTCCCCGTCCGAACACTTGGGAGGGCGACACAATCATTGCCAAGGCACATGCCTCGGTCACCAAAGACCAGGAGGATATGTCCCTCCTTGCGAATATGGGAGGGGTGTCCGGACCGTTCGGGCCCTCCCAGCCAGGCTCACCTGAGCCCTCAAGGCCCTCAGAGGTGTCAGTACCGCCGTCGGATGAAGGGGGAGCTGAGGTCCCGCTGCCCGCACCGAACACCAACAACCAGGTGGTGGTGGGCTGGCCGGGCTCAATGGAGGAATTGGTGAACAACTCTATTATCGTCGACGAGTACCACACCCTTATGGATGAGGTTCTACAGGTTGTGCGGTCCATCCATGCCAGACTGAACGATGCCATCCAGGGCCTTTTAATAGGCTTCAAGGTGATTCAAGTAATGCTCCCTGCCTATAAAACGGTTTTAGTCTTTGGTTTAGAGTTTGAGTAGACCTTGTGCATAACAGCCCCCGTGACTATGTAAGGATTGCAAAAAAACCTTGCAGAGGGTCGAATATAGTCCATTATTCAAAGTGTCATGACTGATTTCATATCATGGGCATCGTCCTGGGCCATAGTTGCTAATGCCACTGCCCAAGAGGAGATGGATTGGAAGCTTAAATGCTCCGATGAAGAGCTTGACCTCATCAACAAACAGCTTGATGAGGCGCAAGGTAAGCTCCTATCGAAATGCATAGTTAACACCACCAGACACTACTTTCTGGATTTTATGCTAAGCACATGGTGTTTGGTGACTGCACCTGCCACCGTGGAGGTCGAGGGCCTCAAGGCTGCACTAAAGAAGGCCAAGGCCAATGCGACCGAAAATAAAGCGACTGTCGAAAAGGTTGTGGACGAACTCGACAGGGTGAAGATCGCCGGTGAGAGGCAAGAGTCTCGAGTGGCCGAAGTGAAAGTGGAGCTAAAGAATGCCGTCACAAAATGTCATGCTCTTACTGCAGACTGGAGAAACAGAAAGAGCAGTCGTCTGAGTTATCCAAGGTGGAGAAACAACTCCAGTAGATGAGGACTGAAGTGTGGGGTACCCATGAAGAACTCCGCCAACTGAGGCAGATCACAGATGGTAAGTCATACTTACTGCAGAGTGTTTTTGGCGGCGGCAAGTTTGCCTTGCTGACATCGGTCTAGGGCTCCGCAGGCGTTTCTGCCAAGCTTCCCAAGAGTGCAGCGGCTGCGGCGGAGCACTACACTAATCAGGAGGAGAACTTTGATCAGCGGCTCCTGGGCACAGTTCCAGGCGCCTAAGCATCCTCCCCTCATTAGCAACTAGATGAAGTAACTAATGGAGCTGCATCGGATGGTCGGGCCTGCCATGAAGGATCTTTGTGTCCGGTTGTGGCCCTCAGATCCGGTTCCGAGTAGCTACTTTGGTCTGGAGCAGAAGTTGCGTGATGCATCGCTCCGGATTGATGTCGTGAAGCACTCTACATGCCTTGAGGGAGCTAGGCTGGCCTTTCCGAAGACCATGGTACATTGGCCAAAGATCAAGCCAATGGATATGGCCACTGGCGCTCCGACGGTTGGAAAAGAGCTTCGCGGCCACAAACAGTACTTCTGACAAGTTATGGATAGTGCTCAGGCGGTCGAGGGCCGGTGTTCTAAGGATGTAATCATTGATTGATTGTATTAAGTTGTCAACTAGACCTTGTGCTTTATAATGCGGCCCATTTGTATGTTATATACTATGGTGTTTTTATTTTGACTCATGTGCGGCCGTTTATTATTCTGAAAGTTAGCAGTCGTCGGCTTTAGCCCCCAAGTGAATGTTGCGAAGGGTGTTTCGTCTCTGCACTGTTACCCTTACCCAACGTCTCGGTGCCTGAAGGTGGAAGTGCATGAGAGAGACTAGGCAATAGGACTTTGCGGCTTTATTGCTTTCACTTATCCATAGGAGCTTGACAGGAGGAGCTAATGACCAACCCCCAATGCTTTGTGATGTACTTGGGAGCAGAGGCATGTTTGTTATCACATAGTTTATGCTAGGACGAACCCGCGGGTGACACGGATAAATCCCCAATGATTTTTGAGTTTAGCACTTGTCATCGGATCGCTGATCCGTCCTCACTTACTATGATGGTCAGTTTTCGGCTTTCTCACCTGAGGTAGTTAGCTGGACTAGCTAGAAGTACAATCACATGGGTTCTCCCTTTACCTTCTTAGCCGAACGTGTGGAACGTAAGAAGGCAAGCACAAGAGCCGGCAACCGAACTATTGACCCAAGACATAGTTCGGAACTAATGCATATACTGCAATATCCGAGACGCCGAACACACAACGGAAAGTGGTGCCGGACTTAGTACGTAGAGCTGATAGGAAAGTCAAGCCTTTTTTCAATTAACCTATTTGTATTTGCTACACAATGTGTGCATGCCCAGCTGTTCGAAGAGAGGGAAAAAGGGGAAAGGAGAAAGGCTATACAATACAGATGCCCGGACACCATAAAAGGTGTTATTATTTTCCATAAGCTCGGGAGTATCCATATGATTCGAACTGCCAAGGCGTATTGTAAGTGAAAAAAACAAAAATTTACGGAGGAAAGGTTTACGCAGGGCCTTGATGCGTGGGCCGAAGCCTCAGCTGTGCCCTGCTGCATGTATGCGCCTTTGCTTCTGCGAGGTGAAGGGGGTGAATTGGACGTCCATGTAGAATAGCGTATGCTGGCGAGGAGGGCCTTCAATGGGAACCTTGAGAGCTAGTTCCATCACAGCTTGATGCTAGGTGAGTCCGGAGTCGTACCTGTTGTCGTCTAAGGATGTGAGAATACCATGGTTCGGTTAAGCTAGACATGTGGTTTTGTTGTTTAATGTGGCCCTCACAGCTACCCACGGTATCTAGAGCGTGAAATTGTCCTGTCGAGGCACGTAGAGTGCTACCGGGTTGGGCATGCCATGGGGCGTGTATCCCTATTTGCGATGAATGCAGGCGGGCTCCCATGACGGGGATTGGGCTCAAGCCTGTCTAGTTGTATCTCTGGCCTTTATGGTGGGCTGATACATCGGCCTGTTGGCGACGGCTTGGTCTTCGGCTGCCAGGACCACAATGTGTTACTCGGTCCAAAGTGAGCTCTCTATGTTGCCACTGATCATTATGACGCCTGCGGGACCTGGCATCTTCAACTTGAGGTACGCGTAATGCGGGAAGACGTTGAATTTGGTGAATGTCGTTCGGCCGTGGAGGGAATGGTAGCCACTGCGGAAGGGGGCTATATCGAAGATCAAGTCTTCACTTCGGAAGTTGTCTGGTTAGCCGAATACCACTTTCGGAGTCACCATGCATAAGAAGAGGGCCTCTACGACCGTAATAACCCCCTTGAAGGTGGTGTTACTGGGTTTGATCCGTGAAGGATTGGTCCTCATTTTCCTCACTGTGTCTGCGTAAATCAGATTGACGCTAGTGCCTCCATCCATTAGGGCTCTCGTGAGGTGGTACCTGTCAACAATGGGTCGAGTACTAGGGCTGCCGTCGGATGGTCCTTGTGGTCGAAGGTGATCGGGTGACCCGACCAAGGGTGAAACATCGGTGCTACGGGCTCAACAGCGTACACATCCCGCAGCGCGTGCTTCCTCTCCTTCCTTGGTATATGGGTGGCGTAGATCGTGTTCACCATCTTGACCTCATAAGGGAAGGGTTTTTGTCCTCCACTGTTCGGCTTGCAGGGCTCCTCATCATCCTCGCATCGTGGGCTTTTGCATGAGTCTTCGGCTATGAGCTTGCCAGCCTATTTTATCACACAACAATTACTGTTAGTGTGGTTGGGGGCTTTTTGTGGGTGCCATGGATTTGGCATGGCCTGTCCAGGATTGCGTCCAACTTGGTTGGGCCATCCTGGTTTCCTTTAGAGGGCTTTTTCCATGATCCGGACTTTGGATTATAGAATCCGGCATTTACTATCGTCTCGTCAGCTTCGCCGTTGTTGTGGAGACATTCGTTCTTGTATTGTCGTGGCTTCGCGTTCTCGTCCCGGACTTGTGAGGTGGCGGGGGCTTTTGGGTTGGTGCTTCTACGAAATAGCTACCTATCCCCACCGGTGCAAAAGTGGGTCATCCGGGAGGTAAGCACTAACATTGTTCTTCGTTTGTCCTGACCGAGCAGTCATCAGTACAAAAAAGAGACACATCGATGACATTTTGGGCCGAATGAATTTTTTTGTGTCATACTTATGACACTTCTATGATGATAATTGTGACAAAACCCGGTATCACAATAGATGTGGTGGGTTCCTACTTCTATGACAAAAAATCATGATAGAAAATGGGTTTTTTGTCCTGGGCGGGCCGGAAACGTAGCTGCATGACATTTTTTTGGGCCGTCCATGACGAAAAAAATGTGGTAGAAGCGAGGGTGAGGAAAATATCAGGGAGTTCCCGGTTATGGTGGGTGGTCGGTGGCCGAGCGATGTGTGTTTCTCTCGTACGTATGCGCGTGTGTGCGAGGCATTGGGCTCTAACTGAACCAGAGCGATGCATTGGGCTCGAACTGAACCCCAGCGATTGCACTACAGGCTACACATTACAAAACCCGAGCGATCGATCGATCCCTTGCTATTTACTAAACCCGAGTGATTCCTTCGCTATTGTTGCTAACTGAAGACGATCGACGCTGCCTCTGGATGAACAGTGAGCATTGTTCGGGGGTTTGGATGAACAGTTCCCGGTGGGGGTTGGACAGTAGCCGGTGGAGGAGCGCACGGTGGAGGGCTGGATGAACAGTAGCCCATCGAGGGGTGGTTGAACAGGACCCCGTGGAGAGGGCTGGTTGAACAGTAGCCGGTGGAGGAGCGCACGGTGGAGGCTGGATGAACTGGAGCCCGTGGATGAACAATCGTAGGTGGAGGCAGGAGGAGGTCGACGTTGGATGAACAGTAGCCCGTGGAGGCTGGAGGAGGTCGACGGTGGAGATGAATAATATCTGTGGAGTCCTGTTTTGCGGTACGCCACACTGCTCCCGATGAACAGGACCCCCGTTTCGACCGTAAAGCTCCAACACAAGTTCGTTTCCTCCATTTTGTGGTACGCCAGACCCCTCCCGATGAACAGGATCCTGTTTTGACCGTGACCGGTCGAAGACAAGGCCATTTCCTCCGTTCTACGGTACGCCAGGCCTTGTTTCCATGGGCTGTTCTATCCAAGCCGGTTGGCTCCCGATGAACACGACGACGCATTCCGTTACGACCCAGTCGGTTGTCTCTCCATGAACATGACGACACATTCCATTCCAACCCAGCCGGTTGTCTTTCCATGAACACGACGATGGTGCAGCTTCTCTGTTTCGACCCAGCCATGTACACGAGCCCTGGCCGTACGTATGCGCGAGTAGGCATTCGAGACGCCGCCCATATGTACGCACGTCGCCGTATTTTCTTTCTTGCACCCTGGCAGATGTACGTACGTGTACATGCTACGTGTGTGCCTATACTACGACACGTGCGCACCTCTACTACGACATGTGTGCGCCTCTATATTGACCAGTATGTACATATACGTTCGCGACCAGAATGACAACGCTACATACGCTTCGACCAGGTGGGTCCCGACTGTCAGGAAGTTCCTTTCATGCGAAGATGTAGCTGGTGGGTCCCATCAGTCAGGGGGCGAATCATTTTTTTTGCTTGTAATATGGACGCACTTCCTTGCGTGCGAAGATATAGCTGGTGGGTCCCTGCAGTCAAGGGTAAACGTTTTTTCACGAAATATGGTGGCCCGTCTGGTGGCTCCCTGCTGTTAGGTGGAGGAATCATTATTTTCCGCGTAATAAGGAGGCACTTCCTTGTTGCGGCCGTGGACCCAGCTGTCAGCCTCTCCACGTACAGTACTCTTCCGATGGAAGTCATTCGTTGACGACATTGAGCACGCCGCACTGAGAGCACCAAGGCGGTGGACGAGGGCAAGGCCTAGGAAGGGGACGGCGCAGAGCCGGGGAAGAGGCGACAGTGGATGCACACGCAGAGAGAAGTACGAGGGTTCGCTAGTTCAGCTGGGGTGTGAGGCTGTCATCGCTGCAGGGCCTGGCCAGCGGTGGGAGTAGTAGGGGGTCGTGAGGCCTCCGCGGCAGCACAGCCGGCCATGGGAGGCATGAGCACGCGGCACGACCGGCGCTCCTTTGGGCGGCTGGAGCAAGAAGACCAGAGGTTGAAGAAGCACTATGGCCGTTGGATGGACATTCTACGGTCCTGGAGCTAGAATCGTTCATATTGACTAAGTTGACAAATCCCTCCGTCCCTATCAACTTAGTAGGCCCACATGCCAGCCTCCCACTATGCTGGGTCCCAACTAGCAGGGGGAGTATTTATTTTTTTGTGAATAATAAGGAGGCACTTCCTGCGTGCGAAGATATAGCTGGTGGGTCCGACCTGTTAGCGGGGGGAACGTTCTTTCACGAAATACAGAGGCCCTTCCAGTGGGTCCCAGATGTCAGGTGGAGGAATCATTATTTTGCGCGTAATAAGGAGGCATTTCCTTGTGTGCGGCCGTGGACCCAGCTGTCAGCCTCTCCACCTACAGTCCATGTCGGCGTAAAAACCGACGGATCTCAGGTAGGGGGTCCCAAACTGTGCATCTAAGGTCGATGGTAATAGGAGACAAGGGACACGATGTTTTACCCAGGTTCGGACCCTCCTATTGGAGGTAATACCCTACGTCCTGCTTGATTGATCTGGATAAGTATGAGGATTACAAGAGTTAATCTACCACGAGATCGTTGTGGCTAAACCCTAGAAGTCTAGTCGGTATGATTGTGATTCTTCTCTACGGACTAACCCCTCTGATTTATATAGACACCAGAGGGGCCTAGGGTTACACAAAGTCGGTTACTAAGAAAGGAAATAATGCATCAAGACACCTAGCTTGCCTTCCACGCAAAGGAGAGTCCCATCCGAACACGGGAGGAAGTCTTCTACCTTGTATCTTCATGGCCCAACAGTCCGGCCCATGTCACACGGGCCAGTAGCCTGTGGACCCCTTAATCCAGGACTCCCTCAGTAGCCCCTGAACCAGGCTTCAATGAAGAGGTGTCCGGCGTGCAGATTGTCTTCGGCATTGCAAGGTGGGTTCCTCCTCCAAATATTACAAAGTAGTCCTCAAACACAGAGAACATGTCCGACTCTGCAAAACAGGCTCCATAAAGAGTATAATATGTAACAAGTCCCATCTACGACATTTTTGCAGTGAGACGCCACGTCTCTGCCCGGTCATTATTCCGAAACGTTTTTGCCTCCCGTTCCATGTTTTGAGATGTTGTTTTCATTGGCAAGTCTTGTCAATGCAGATATCGTGTCCCCTTATTGCGGAATTCTCATCAATACGGGCGTGGGTAATCCAACCGCGCCGCTTGCACGGCCCTTGGGGAATAGGCGAGTTTGAAGGCCAGTGGGGAGGCGCTTGATATTCGCTGCCTTTATAAAGAGATAAGGATTCACCTCTTTCACCCACGCCTTCCTTCTCTCTGCACACCCATTCTCGAGCTCCAGCACCCAAGCTCCCATCTTTTCTGCCTCAAAAAAGCACTCTATCCATGTCCGGATCTGGAGCGCAGGGCAAGTGGATGGCCTCCTCCTTCATGGAGAAGGACATTACGAAGCTCCAGGAGGCGGGGTACTTGGCCCCAGAAATCGCCCACCGGCTTCCCGCCAAGGGGCAGATCGTCCCCACCCCAGAGTCTCATGAGAGAGTGGTATTCATCCCCCACGTCGTCCACAGGCTGGGATTTCCTCTCCATCCATTCGTCCGCGGACTCATGTTTTACTACGGGCTAGATTTCCATGATCTGGCCACAAATTCGTTCCACAACATCTCGACATTCATTGTCGTGTGTGAGGCCTTCCTCCGCATCCCACCTCACTTCGGCATGTGGCTGAAGACCTTCAATGTGAAGCCAAAGGTGGTGGGCGGTCAACACGCCGAGTGTGGAGGCGCCATGGTGAGAAAGATGTCCAATGTCCCATGGCCCAAAGGTACCTTTGTGGAGACCGTCAAGGGGTGGCAGAAGCAGTGGTTCTATGTCATAGAGCCCCGCGACACCACCTGGGCCACAGCTCCCGAATTCAAATCCGGGGCCCCAATGCGGCATACCTCCTGGCAAGAGAAGGGCTAGACTGGGCATCATCGGACGAGTTGTTTGTGCTGTAAATGCACATCAAGAGTATGGTGGACAAGAATATCAAGCTCGTCAATGTGATCCAGGCGATGCTTTTTCGCCGGATACTTCCTTGCTAGAGGTGGACTTGCAATTTATGGGAGTTCGATCCGGCCAAGCACTAGATCCTTCAACAGTTCTTCGGCGCTACTCACAAAGACATCTGGAGGGTGATTTTTAAGGCCAATGAAACATGGCCGAAGACAACCGAGGACCATGGGTACAACCTGGTCCATCCCACCAGTCTGGTAAAGTTTTTGTATTTCGAGATGTATGCTTCACCTGTATACTCAAGGAAGAAGTCTAAGCTTCCCAATTCTACTTTCTAGGTCTGGGCAAAGAAGGTGGAGCGGACCCAGTGTCTGGCTCCGCTACCCGAAGACCCAGCAATCCCACTTCTAACGAAGATGCTAGTTCCAGCGTCTTACCAGGCACCGGAGAAGAGGGGCAAGAAGAAGGCCAAGGAGACCCGAAGTGGCCTCCGCTGCAAAGGCACTTCGGACGTGACGTCTGAAGACACCGACACCCATTCCTCCCCCGCTACTGAAGACGACGAGGAGGAGGAGGAAGAAGAGGAGGAAAGCCACATTCCCCCTGAGGGGGGAGGATGAAAGGCCGGCCTCTACGGATCTGGAGGCAGAGGCTCCAAAGAAGGGGAGGGTCCCGCTCACGGACAACTCTGCGTTGGATACAGACAGCAGCTCTGAGTGGCGCCCCAGTGAGAAGCCCCTGGCCGAATCATAAGTACTCAAAAGCACCTATGAACACATATATCCACCTTATTTATTTCATGGATTTAATGTGTCGAATCATGTGCTGCAGTCCGGCTCATGCCCGCCCCCAGCGATCCTCATATTCGGGGAACTCGCTGGATCCAAAGGTGATGGACAGCAGGTCACATCCGGAGGCCTTCTCTCCCAAGGCCACAGACGATGCCGAGGTGTTGTCCCGAAGGACCTTCCCAGGCCAGGGAGAGGAACAAGAGGCCATCAGGACGGCGCCAGGAGGTGAGACCTCGGCCGCCGGGCACATGGGGGAGCAAATCTCCCCGGAGACTGGCGATGGGGGCCATGTCCAATTCGGCCCACAGCCGAACATTATTCTGGAGGCCCATACGGCTCCGGAATTAGGCAAGCAGCCTCCTTCATGAGAAGGAGGTGCACCTGTTCTGCAAGTGACCTCTATCCATCTAGAGGCACCAGATACATTACTGGAAGAACTGCAAAGTGCTTCCATTGTTGAAGAGCACCGTACCCTCATGGGTATGGTGGTTGAGAGGGTTCGGTCCGCTAAGAGCGGACTCACCGAAGCCCGCACCAACCTTCTGACAGGCTTTGAGGTATGCAACGTAATTTATGCAAAAAGAATATCATAGTATATACAGTTCCCCCTGAGACACTGTCCGGTGCTCGAAAAGAGAAGACAGATAGAGGATGAAATAATTTTTGCAGGAGACTAACCAATATATGTCCGTATGAATAAGTAGGCATCGATGCTGGCTGCGACCTCTCATTCTGCCCAAGTCTCTAAACTGAAGCAGAGTTTGGAGCGGGCCGAGGAAGAGCTCGACCATGTTAAAAAACAACTAGAGGACCAGCAAGGTATGCAATGGTCTATTCGGATGTAGAAAGATATGAATTGTGTATGTTGATCATACTATCATGATATTTCGTAGGGGCTACGACCGAGGTGGAGACCCTCAAGAAGTCACTGGCCGAGGCCCAAGAGAGAGCGGCGAACGAACAAGCCGCCCGTGAAAAGCACGAGGCTAGGGTCGGGGAGGTCCAGCAGGAGCTCCAGGATGCCGCAAAGAAATGCGAGTCCTTGGAGTGCTAGGTTTCAGACCAAGAGTCTGAACTTTCTAGGGCCCTCCAAAGCATGCAAGAGCCCGGGCCGAAGCCCAGAGCACCCTCCAGGAGATCCAGGAGGCCAGGAAAATCGCGGAGGGTAAGGCCTTTATTATGCAGAGCAAATTTGTGAAGAAAAGGTACCTCTCACGGACACAGATTTGGAGTTCTCCAGGAGCGTTTGTGGATCTGCCGCGCTGTGTTGCTGAAGCGGCGGAGTTCTTTCGAGCCGAGGAGGGGAGCTTGACGGAGAAGCTGTTCCGGTCGGAATACCTAGCGCTAGAATATCCGGTGCCCTTTAGCGATCAGCTGAAACAGCTGATCGAACGGCATAGGGCGGCCGAACTGGCCATGAAGGATTTGATAATCCGGCTATGGCCTGCTGACACCCTGCCCAGCAGCTACTTCAGACTCGTGAAGCGGCTGGTCAATACATGCCCTCGTCTTGATGCCATCAAGCGGTCAGTCTGCATCGTAGGTGCGCAGATAGCCTTCCCCCGCGTCAAGGTGCAGTGGGCGAAGATGGACGCCGTCAAGCTCGCAACCGAGGGACCACCTGTGCGAAAGGAGCACGGCATGCCTGAGCGGTATTTTAAGGATGTCCTGAAGGGATCCCGCTTCGTAGAGGGCCAGTGTTCGAAAGACGTTATCTTTGAATGTATACATTCATGTTATCCCATCATGTATTATGTAAACAAGGCCGATATGTAATATAATGCTTGCTGTTTATTTAAAATTTTACCTCCTGTGTGGCTGTTTTATTAAATATGAGAGTTGGCCAGTCGTCGGATTCAGCCCCCACGTAGGTAGTACGGCGGTGTTCGGGTTGGAACCTAAACACTCTTGATCCAAGATTTTGGTCCTTGAAGGAAGTGTTTAGCGTAGCGAACCAGGCAATCGGACTATGTGGCTTTATCACCCTCACTTAGCCATAGGAGTTTGACAATAGAAATGTAGGTGCAGCCCCTAGTTTGCATTTGTTAATCCGGACTAGGGTGTTGTAGACACCTGATCAGGTGGATGCCGATCCGTCGCATAATGCGGGAAAAATCGCTAGAGATTTCAACCTCCGAACAGCTGACCAACTCTCGCCGCATAATAACAGTCAGTTTTCGGCTTTCTCCACTGAGGTGCTCATCCAGATAAACCAGGACACAATCACAGTAGTTCTCCCTTTAACCCCCTAGCCGATAGGACAGAATGTAAGGTAGCTAGCACAGGAGCCGGGCAACCCAACTATTGACCGAAGACATGATTCGGAGCCACTGCATATAATGCTAAATTTGGGGTGCCGAAGTATACTATAAAAAGTGTTCGAACTTGTTGCCATAGCATGGGGCGCAATGAATCCCCTGGCGAATTAAGGCGTACCAAAGTGTACGGATGCAATCGATAAGAATAGCGAGATAAAATGAAGTAGAAAGCCAGTGCCACACGAGTTGGGCCGTGAACTATTTTCATTATAATTTGATTAATATATCAAAGCGTATTTGTACAAATAGTGTGATAAGCAATGGGGCTATTTAACATGCCAAGACCAAGGGGGAGCTTCGCGCGGGACCCCTGAGAACCGGTAGAGTGATAGTCAAGAAGACCACCTAGATATAACCCACACCTCAATGCTACTTGCCACCTTGGTATATCCATCCTTCGAAAGGATCGATGATCAGGCCGTCGAGAGGGACCTATGGAGAAGAAACCTGAAAAGGATAAAAAGGAAATGGAAAATATGTGTGTCCGAGGGGGGGTTGAGCCGTATTATGGACCATAATCGAGTTACGCCTCCGTCTTTTCCCATGGTATTTTGATTGTGTTCTTATGTACGCGTGGTACGTATGCCGCTATGTGTTCGCGACTGAGACGGAGGCTGAATTTCTAGTCGAACTCTTGACAAGCTGGACTGTCCTGCTGCGGAGTAGTCCGGACTCGTTTGACAGTGTCCGGGAGCTTGGCCGCTGAATTAAAATTCTGCTTGATAAGGCTGCTCTGTACTTCTGCTACTAGGGCCACAGTGAGCTCCTCGATACGGAGGGAGCGTTGCGTTTTTCCATTGACTGTTATAACACTGCGTGGCCCGGGCATCTTGAGTTCGACATCAGGATAGTGCGGCACCACGTTGAATTGAGAAAATACGGTTCGTCCGAGCAGTGCGTGATAGCCGCTGCGAAAAGGGACGATATTGAAAATCAAGTCTTCACTTCGGAAGTTGTCCGGGGATCTGAAGATGACTTCCAATGTGATTGAGCCTGTGCAGCGGGCCTCTACGCCTGGTATTACTCCTTTAAATGTAGTTTTTGTGGGCTTCACCCTTGACGGATTGATGCAGCAGGTTGAGGTTGCTGCCATCGTCCATGAGGACGCGCGTAAGGTGGAATCCATCAATGATTGGGTCGAGGACCAATGCGACTGAACCACTATGACGGATACTGGTCGGATGATCCCTGGGACCGAAGGTGATCGGACAGGATGACCATGGGTTAAATTTTGGGGCGACTGGCTCTATCGCGTAGACGTCCCTGAGCGCTTGTTTGCGCTCCCTTTTGGGTATATGGGTAGCGTATACCATGCTCACCATTTTAACCTGGGGGGGACTTCTTCTATCCCCTGTGTTCAGCGGACGAGGCTCCTCGTTGTCATTCTCACTTTGCGACCCTTCTCCTTGTCTTCGGCATTTTAACTTGCCGGCTTGTTTAAAGACCCAACAACTCTGGTGGGTATGATTGGCTGGTTTATCAGGGGTGCTGTGGATCTGACATGGACGATCGAGTATGCAATCCAAGCTGGAAGAGCCCGGATTGTTCCTTTTATATGGATTCTTCCGTTGTCCAGACATGGAGCCACTGAATCCGGCGTTGACCATTGTGTCATCAGTATTGTCACCATTGTTTCGACGCTTATGCCTGTTGTGTCGGGGCTTGCGTTGCTATTCTTGGCTTCGGAGGTGCCAGGTTCGCTTGCATTATGATTGCTACGGGCTAGCAAACTATCTTTGCCCACACAAAAGCGGGTCATAAGTGCCGTGAGGGCCACCATGGCCTTCGGATTTTCTTGGCCGAGGTGTGGGTCAAGCCATTCATCGCGGATGCTGTGCTTAAAGGCTGCTAGGGTTTTGACATCTGGGCAGTCGATGATCTGGTTTGTTTTAGTTAGGAACCTGGTACAGAATTTCCTGGCTGACGCTCCGGGCTGTTGAACTATGCGACTTAAATCATCGGCATCCGGGGGCGGACGTATGTGCCTTGGAAGTTGTCGCGGAAGGCGTCTTCCAAGTCCTCCTAGCTGCCAATAGAGTTTTCGGGCAGGCTGTTCAACCAGGCTTTCCTCCGCATCCCACCTCACTTCGACCTATGGCTGAAGACCTTCAATGTGAAGCCAAAGGTGGTGGGTGGTCAAAACGCAGAGTGCGGAGGCGCCATGGTGAGCAAGATGTCCAACGACCCATGGCCCAAATGTACCTGAGGGAGTCCTGGATTAGGGGGTATCCGGACAGCCGGATTATATCCTTTGGCCGGACTATTGGACTATGAAGATACAAGATTGAAGACTTTGTCCCGTGTCCGGATGGGACTCTCCTTGGCGTGGAAGGCAAGCTTGGCAATATGGATATGTAGATATCCTTCCTTGTAACCGACTCTGTGTAACCCTAGCCCCCTCCGGTGTCTATATAAACCAGAGGGTTTTAGTCTGTAGGACAACATACAATCATACCATAGGCTAGCTTCTAGGGTTTAGCCTCTCTGATCTCGTGGTAGATCAACTCTTGTACTACTCATATTATCAAGAACAATCAAGCAAGACGTAGGGTTTTACCTCCATCAAGAGGGCCCGAACCTGGGTAAACATCGTGTCCCCTGCCTCCTGTTACCATCTGCCTAGACGCACAGTTCGGGACCCCCTACCCGAGATCCGCCAGTTTTGACACCGACATTGGTGCTTTCATTGAGAGTTGCTCTATGTCATCATCATTAGGCTTGATGGCTCCTTCAATCATCAATGGCGATGCAGGCCAGGGTGAGACTTTTCTCCTCGGACGGATCTTTGTATTCGGTGGTTTCGCACTGCGGGCCAACTCGCTTGGCCATCTGGAGCAGATCGAGAGCTACGCCCCTGGCCATCAGGTCAGATTTGGAAACTTGAACTACATAGCCGACATCCATGGAGACTTGATCTTCGATGGATTCAAGCCCTTACCGAGTGTGCTGCACGGTCACGATGAGCATGATTTAGCTCGACCATCGGACAGTGTTCGGGAGATCGCACCGGCGACCGCTTTGACCCTCAATTCGGAGCCAATTGCGCCCTCCAGGGAAGGGTGGATAGACCCCGCCATGGAGGCCGCATTCTCATCGGCGATCGAGCCGAGTATCGACCTTACCCTTCACGAGAGCTGTGACGCCAAACTGCCGGATTCTTCCCCGGCCACGGACTCCGAACCGCCCGCGCCCGTGCCTATCGAATCCTACTGGGCGCCAATCATGGAGTTCACCTCCACAGATATCTTTCAGCACTCGCCCTTCGGCGACATACTGAACTCATTAAGGTCTCTCTCCCTGTCAGGAGAGTCCTGGCCGAACTATGTCCGGCAGGGTTGGGATGTGGATGATGAAGAAATTAGCCGCCCACCCACCACCCACTTAGTAGCCACTATCGACGATTTGACTGACATGCTCGACTTCGACTTCGAAGACATCGACGGTATGGACGACGATGCAGGAGACAAACAGGAACCACTGCCCATAGGGCACTGGACGCCCACTTCATCATATGATGTATACATGGTGGACACACCCAAAGATAACGACGACGAGGAACGGAAGGACACAGCGAAGGGTTGTTCCCTTGAGAAGCAGTCAAAGCGGCAGCGTAAGCGCCGCTCCAAATCCCACCTCGGCAGAAACAGCAATCATATAGACCCAGCGATAGAGCAGGGTGAGCCAGCGCACGACAAACACGGCATTGAACCATCGTCCGACCAGGGCAACACGGAGAATCAAACCGAACAACCTGACTCCGTCGAAGATAACAGTCCGGACGACATCACACCGGACAGGCAACCGAAGCAACAAAATAAACATCAAAGGCTTGTTGCCACTGCGAGGAGTCTGAAAAAGCAGAAGCAAAGGCTCAGGGATGCACAAGACACACTCAGAATTAGATGGAGTGAAGTACTCAACACTGCAGCAAAGTATGGTGGTAGTCGCCACACAAAGAGCTACCCGAAGAGAAAGCTGCTACTTGAATTCGATGAGGAGGCCTTAGATCCCCCGCAATCAAAAAACAAAACAGCCATCCGGTCGGATAGACGACCTCGTGGCCAACATAGAGTGGCAAACGACGCCACACACAAGCCAGTACACGATCCACGTGAGGGCTCGCATCAAAAGGACGGTGCAACCAGATCCATCTACGGGCCAAGCAAGCGTGCTCAAGCACGCAATGCAACACAACAAACATCCGAACACCACGGTACACCCAAATACAGGGGTGCCGTACACTCCCTATGTTTCACCGATGAGGTGCTGGAACATGAATTTCCAGAGGGATTCAAACCCATAAACATAGAGGCGTACGATGAAATGACAGACCCTGGGGTCTGGATTGAGGACTACATCCTCCATATCCACATGGCTCGAGGAGACGATCTCCACTCCATCAAGTACTTACCCCTCAAGCTCAAAGGGCCAGCTCGGCACTGGCTTAAAAGCCTCCCCAAAAACTCCATTGGAAGCTGGGCAGAGCTCGAAGACGCTTTTCGGGCAAATTTTCAAGGGACCTATGTCCGACCACCGGATGCAGACGATTTAAGTCATATAACTCAACAGCCCAGAGAGTCAGCCCGAAAGCTTTGGAACAGGTTTCTCACTAAAAAGTACCAAAATAGTCGACTGTCCGGACGCCGAAGCCTTAGCAGCTTTCAAGCAAAGCGTTCGAGACGAATGGCTTGCCAGACACCTCGGCCAAGAAAAGCCGAGAACAATGGTAGCATTAACAAGCCTCATGACCCTCTTTTGCGCGAGCGAGGATAGCTGGTTAGCCCGATGCAGCACTAGCGACCCAAGTACATCCGAAGTCAGGGACGGAAACGGGAAGCCACGACGCAGCAAAAACAAGCGCCGAAATAAAGAAGACAGCCCGAAGAGCATGGCGGTAAACGCCGGATTCAGAAGCTCTCGGACAAGTCAGCAAAAGCTTCCCTCCAAAGGCAACAGAGACGAACTGTCCAGCCTAAACAAGATTCTGGACAAAATATGTCAGATCCACAGCACCCCCTATAAACCTGCAAATCATACCCATAGAGAATGTTGGGTCTTCAAGCAGTCTGGCAAGCTCAACGCTGAACACAAGGGACAGGATACACCAAGCGAATACGAGGATGAGCCTCGCAAGCAAAGCACTGGGGAACAGAAGAAATTCCCACCAGAAGTCAAAACAGTAAACGTGTTACACGTGATGAAGAGGAGAAACAAAGAGGCACTCCTAGAGACACATGCCCCAGGGCCTATCACTGCGGAGTTCTGCCACTGGTCGTCCAAACCGATCACCTTTGATCATCGGGATTAGTCGGCAAGTATCCGGCATGCAGGATGGGCTGCCTTGGTGTTAGACCCGATAATTAACGGATACCACTTCGCACGAGTCCTGATGGACGGCGGCAGTAGTTTAAACCTGATATATCAGGACACAGTCTGCAAAATGGGGATAGACCCAACAAAAATTAGCCATAGCAATACTACCTTTAAAGGAGTAACGCCAGTCCCAAAAGCCCATTGCACGGGCTCCCTGCTACTAGAGGTTATATTCGGCATTCCCGATAACTTCCGCCACGAAAATTTAACCTTCCACATCGCTCCGTTCCAAAGTGGCTATCAAGCACTACTCGGACGCGAAGCTTTTGCTCGCTTTAACGCAATACCACATTACGCTTCTCTCATGCTTAAGATGCCCGGGCTACGTGGCATCATTACAGTAAATGGAAATACTGAGCGCTCCTTGCACGCGGAAGATCGTGCGGCCGCCTTGGCAGCCACACACTAAACGGCCTCACCAACTAAAGCATCTGACAGGTCGTTAAGACCACGGACGCGGTTAGACGAGTCCGGTGCAGCTATATGTAATTGATAGAGGTTTGATGGCTATACCCCTATTACAATACAAGGGGCTTAAGCGCGCAAACAAGTGGCAATTAGGCTCAACTTTACTCATCTTGAATTGTACATGGTTTATTTAGTATAACCTACCTTTTGCACAACAACTTTTCAACTAAGTTCCTCTCTTTTTCAGATGACCATCGTGCTACACCCGTCTAGGATACGGCATAATAGAGACATAGGCGCAGACGTGCAGCAGGGACCCATTCCAAGGATTCTTTTTAGATTAAGACCCTGCGTAAACCTTTTTTACTGTCTCTTGTTGATACACATCCCCCGGATTCTCAGTACAGCTGAGAAGGATGCTGACGTATTGGCATGTGGCCATGTTAGAATATTGCACGTACCAGGACACCAGGGGCTTATTACAAAGGGCACTATTTATCCCGGTTTACATCATAAAGACCGAATACCTTAGAGAGTGTTCGGCGTCGCGAGTTTGGCCTTATATGCATCAGCTCCGAATCATGTCTTTGGTTAAATGTTGGGTTTGCCCGGCTCCTGTGTTTTGCTGCCTTACGTTCCGCTCTATCGGCTAGGGCGGCACCAGGAGAACTACTACGATTGTGCTCTAGTTCATCCGGACGAGCACCTCAGTAGAGAAAGCCGAAAACTAACTGTCATGATATAGCGTGAGACTGGTTAACCACTCGATGACCTAGCGGAATCTTCGGGATTCCTCCGCCTTAACGAAGGGCCGTTTCCCGGCCAGGCATGTACACGCCCCGAATTCGGATGAGCGCGGAGCCACCAGGGGCTATATAGTAGCCCCACTGTCAATCTCCTCTGGCTAAGTGAAAGTGTTAAAGCATTATAGTCTGATTGCCTAGTTCACTGCGCTATCACCTCCTTAATGGACCAAGACATTGGATCAAGTGTGAACATGCATCTTCTGCGAGCACCCCCGCATTATATGCGTAGGGGCTGAAGCTGACGACTGCCATCTTTCAGGTTATATACATATATACATAAATGGCCGCACAGGAGGCATCATAGTACTTTCGGGCGAAAGTATAAATACAGCCTTCATAAACTCAATAAAACATTGTTTTTACAATGGGAATACATGTCACTTAAACATAATATTCTTCGAGCACTGAGCCTCTATCGAACGAGCGCCTTCAACAACTTCTTCAAAGTAGTGCTCGGCAGCCACTCGGCCTATGGCCGAACCCTGTGCCACAACAGTGGTGGAATCCATCTCCGCCCAGTATGTTTTGACACGGGCAAGGGCCGTCCGCGAGCCTTCTATGCATGCCGACCTCTTTACAGCATCGATGCGTGGCACAGCACCAAGGAACTGTTGCACTAAGCTAAAGTAGCTATTCGGCCTCGGCCCTCCCGGCCACAGATGATCCACAACGGACCTCATGGCAAGTCTGGATAATCTATGGAGCTCGGCCCACTCGTCCATTTGCTCATTCAACAATAGCGGGTGGGTTGGAGCATCAAATTGTGACCAAAATAGTTTTTCCACTTCATGATCTCTCCGATCCTTGAAGTACTCGGCCGCATCAGCGGCACTTGCAGCCAAATCCACGTAGGCGTCCGCAGAACTCCATAGCTGGTCCAAAGGTGCATACTTCGGATCCCCAAACTTAGTCCGCAACAAGAAGGGCTTCCCAGATACAATATCTGTAGCTTGATGCAGCTCCTCCTTCGTCGCTCTAATTTTGGAGCGGGCTTCCTTGGCAGCCACCCGGGCCTTTTCCAGGTCCGTCGCCTTCGCCCGGTTTTCTTCTTCAAGAAGCTGGTAAGGGTCAGCAGCATCTTTTAACTCTACAACCATCTTGGCTATTTTTTATTTGCTCTCGCAATGCGCGGTATCGGTGTCAAAACCGGCGGATCTTGGGTAGGGGGTCCCGAACTGTGCGTCTAGGCCGGATGGTAACAGGAGGCAAGGGACACGAAGTTTTACCCAGGTTCGGTCCCTCTTGATGGAGGTAAAACCCTACGTCTTGCTTGATTGATATTGATGATATGGGTGTTACAAGAGTGGATCTACCACGAGATCAGAGAGGCTAAACCCTAGAAGCTAGCCTATGGTATGATTGTATGTTGTGATTGTTGTCCTACGGACTAAAACCCTCCGGTTTATATAGACACCGGAGAGGCTTAGGGTTACACAAGGTCGGTTACAAAGGAGGAGATATCCATATACGTATTGCCTAGCTTGCCTTCCACGCCAAGTAGAGTCCCATCCGGACACGAGACGAAGTCTTCAATCTTGTATCTTCATAGTCTAATAGTTCGGCCAATGGAGATAGTCCGGCTGTCCGGAGACCCCCTAATCCAAGACTCCCACAGTAGCCCCTGAACCAGGCTTCAATGGCGATGAGTCCGGCGCGCAGTTGTCTTCGGCATTGCAAGGCGGGTTCCTTCTCCGAATACATTATAGAAGAAGTTGAATACGAGGATAGTGTCCGACCCTGCAAAATAAGTTCCACATTCCACCGTAGAGAGAATAACGCTTTCGCAGATCTAATCCGCTAGCTTGTGTTGGCAACATGACGTTATGTCGTGGCCCGGTGATTATTCGAACTGTTTCTCTTAACCAGCTCCACACATAACGCGAGGCGGTTTCTTGACACGTCTTGCCAAAGCGGAGATCATGTTCCCCTGATTACGGAATTCTCATTAATGTGATTCGTGGTTAACCCAACCGTGTCTAGGACTCCTAGATCATAGCTAAGTCCAAAACGGCTACGGAGAGGACGCTTCATATTCACCCTCTTTATAAGGGAACAAGGTTTTCGCTTTTTCCCTCTCGTGCTCAACCAAACTCTTCCCCCGCCTCGAGTTCTAACACCCAAAGCCCGGGTTTGGTGCTCCGGATCTTCAATCATGTCCGGATCCAGCCTTCAAGGCCGATGGATGCCCTCCTCCGTGATGGAAGAGGACATTAAGAAGTTGAGGGAGGCCAAATACTTGACCGCCGAGGTTTCGCATCGGCTGCCTGCCCGAGGATAGGTCGTCCCTACTCCCGAACCCAATGAGAACGTTGTGTTCGTCTCCCACTTCCTCCGAGGTCTAGACCTTACTCTGGAACCCTTCGTCAAGGGCTTGATGTTCTATTGCGGGCTAGATTTCCATGACCTAGCTCCGGACTACTTTCTCCACGTCACGACATTTATTGTCGTGTGTGAGGCCTTCCTCGGTGTCACCCCTCACTTCGGCATGTGGCTCAAGACCTTTGAAGTACAACCGAAGGAGATTGAGGGGCAGCATGCAGCGTGCGGAGGTGCATCAATAGGCAAGATGGCAGGAGCTCCATGGCCGAAAGGTTCCTTTCCAGAGGTATCCGAATTATGGCAACAGGAGTGGTTCTACGTCACGGCTCCCAGAAGTGCCAAGTGGGCGGCTGCCCCCGCTTTCCGCCCGGGCCCTCACCACAACTAATGTCATGGATTAGCAAGGGCCTGAGCTGGGGTCCAGCCAAGGACGTGCCTATACTGCAAAGCCGCATCAGAGATCTCTTCGAGGGAGATTTTAATTTGGTTGCGGTAATACTAGTTATGCTGGTTCATCAAGTCCAGCCTTGCAAACGTCGGCCCCTGCGCTTGTGGGAGTTCAACCCAGAGGGGCCACGTGCCATTCAAAGTTTCCTTGGCCTGACGCACGAAGAGATGTACAAGTCATTCTTCGGACCTCAAGTGGAGTGTCCGGATATCACCGAGGACGTGGGCCTGAGCAGTAATCGCGTCGCCGAACAAGTAAGAAATCCTCTAGCCGAACACACTGTCTTTTATTTCGAGGTTATTTTTGAGAGTTTGCTTTTTGACCAGCACTGGCTAACGAAGGAGAAGATGATTCGGTGTTTGGCCCCCTCCCTAAGGGTTTGGAAAATCCGGTATTGGAGAAGATGCTCGAGGTCGCGCCTTGCCCGAAACCCTTGAAGGAAGATACTGAGGGAGATAAAACGGGCGAACTCGGGCCCCCATCGCTACCCACTCTGACCGATGGAACGAGCGTTTCCATGAAGGAGGACAACCGGGGGAGGAAAAGGACTACTTCCGAGGATCCAGAAGCCGAAGCCTCAAAACGGGAGAAGAAGTCTCCCACAGAGGGTCCTGCCTCGGGGGGTGCTTTTGCCGCACAAAGTCCGCGAGGGGATCTGCCCTCCAACGAGTCGTAAGTGATCCAAAATATTTTAATAGTAAGAGTATGCTATCTTTTCCTCTGAGAAAACAATCACTGCATATATCTTGCAGTTCGGGCCTCAGCCCCTCTCAAATGAGTTCGTCTTCGGGGGATCTTCTTCCAGAGATGATGAAGAGCAAAATGCCTCCCCCGGACTCCTCCGCTCCAGAATCGGGCGACCCTGAAGTGTCATCGCGGAGGGCCTCTCCGGATCCGGTGAGGCCAGAAGATAGTCCCGTAGACCCCAGAAGTCCCCAGTGTCCGGCTCCCGAAGAGAGCATACGAAAGAGTCCGGCACCGTCTAGTGTGCGGTCGGACGTTCTGAGGGAGTTGGTGGGGCGAGCGGCCATCTCAGAAGAGCACCGTACGCTGATGGGTACGGTGATGGAGAGAATCTCGTCCGCTGAAAGCGGATTACATGAAGCCTTTATGAGTCTATTGATAGGCTTTGAGGTATGTGAGATAATATGTGATAGTACTGCACATATTATAGTAGCCCCTGAGACTCTGGTTGTCGTCGAGAATGGCGGCGAACAGAGGACCAAATTCCCAGGCAATAACCAATCTGCTTTGATGCACAGGTGGTGGGAGCTTCGATGGCTAGCCGGACTAGGGAGTTTGCCCAATTAAAACGGCAACTGGATGCGGCAGACGCCGACATCGAGCTTGTTAACAAGAGGCTTGACGAGGCACAGGGTAAGTGTTATTATCCGGTGAACACCACATAGTAAGATCAGCTAATGCCAGTATCTTTAATATGTTGTGACTGCAGATGGGGCTGCCACCGTGGAAGCCTTGCGGGCAGAACTTGCCCGAGCCAAGGAACAAGCAAGGAGTAGTAATGCGACTGCTTTGAAGGCGGCTGAAGAGTTGAAAGCCAAGAAGGCCGCACATTGCGAGAGCCAAGAGAAGATGGCCAAGATGGTCGTAGAATTGAAAGACACTGCCGACCGTTGCCAGGTCCTTGAGAAAGAGAACCAAGCGAAGGCACCGGACCTTAAGAAGGCCGCGGCGGCAGACAAAGACACCCGTTCTGCTATGAGAGTGAAGAAGGAGGAGCTGCGGGAAGCCGGGGATATTGCTGCTGGAAAATCCTTCATACGGAGGAAGTTCGGAGATCCACGGTATGCCCCTCTGGATCGGCTGTGGAGCTCGGCAGATGCGTATATGGATTTGGCGGCGAGCGCTGCCGATGCGGCCAAGTACTTCCAGGGTCAGACAGATCGTGAAGTGGACCAGCTGTTCCGGACGCAATTCCATGTTCCAGAGCATCCGCTTTCATTGACTGACCAGCTAGCCGAATGGGCCGAATTGAATAGGTTGTCCGGACTCGCCATGGGTTCTGTTGTGGATCAATTATGGCCGGAAGGGCCTAAGCTGAACAGCTATTTCAGCTTAGTGCAGCAGCTCCTTGATGCGGTGTCGCGCATTAATGCGATGAAGAGGTCGGCATGCATAGAAGGCTCGCGGATGGCCCTTGCCCGTGTTAAAGCATACTGGGCGGAGATGGACGCTACCACTATTGCAGCGCAGGGTTCGGCCATAGGTCGTGTGGCTGCCAAACACTATTTCAAGGAAGTTCTCAAGGGTGCTCGTTTGATAGAGGCCCAGTGCTCGAAAAATATTATGTTTGAGTGATATGTATTCTCATTGTAAACATAATGCTTTTATGAAGTTTTTATAAGGCTGTGTTTATACTTTTGCCTGAAAGTAGTATGATGCCTCCTATGCAGCCGTTTATGTATACATGTGTATAACCTGAAAGATTGCAGCCGTCGGCTTCAACCCCCACGCATATAATGTGGAGGTGCTCGCAAAAACAACACGTGTTCACACTTAACCCAACGTCTTGGTCCTGATAAGGAGGTGATAGCGCAGCGAGCGAGGCAACCAGACTATAATGCTTGAACACTTTCACTTAGCCATAGGAGTTTGACAGTGGGGCTACTAGATAGCCCCTAGTGGCTCCGCACTCTCCCGATCGCGGGGTGCGCATATGCCTGGCCGGAAAATGGCCCTTCATTAAGGCGGAAGAATTCTAACATTCTGATAGGTCATCGAGTGGTTGACCAGTCTCACGCTATATCATGACAGTCAGTTTTCGGCTTTCTCTACTGAGGCGCTCGTCCGGATGAACCAGGGCACAATCGCAGTAGTTCTCCTGGTGCTACCTTAGCCGGCAAAGTGGAACGTAAGGCACCAAAACACAGGAGCCAGGCAAACCCAACATTTGACCAAAGACAATGATTCGGAGCTGATGCATATAAGGCCGAACTCGCGACGCCGAACACTCCCTAAGGTATTCGGTCTTTATGGTATAAACTGGGCCGAAATAGTGCCGCTTGTAAGAAGCCCCTTGTGTCCAGGTACGTGCGTTATTCTGACGTGGCCACATGCCAAGACGTCAGCATCCTTCTCAATTGTGCTGAGAATTCAGTGGATATGCATCAACAAGAGACAGTAAAAAAGGTTTACGCAGGGTCTTAATCTAAAAAGAATCCTTGGAGCGGGTCCCTGCTGCACGTCTGCGCCTGTGTCTCCATTGTGTCGTATCCTGGACGGGTGTAGCACGATGATTATCTGTAAAAGAGAGGAGCTTAGGTAAAAAAAGCTGTCGTGCAAAAGGATAGTTTTTTTAAATAAACCATGTATAATTCAAGGTGAGTAAGAATTTCCACTTGTTTGCACTCGTTGAGCCCCTTGTATTGTAATAGGGGGCCTGCTAATTAGTTGGTGAGGCCGTTTTTAGTGTGCGGCTGTTAAGGCAGCCGCATGCTCTTCGGCGCGCAGAAATCGATTAATATTCTCGTTCGCTGTAATGATGCCACGTGGACCGGGCATCTTGAGTGTGAGGGAAGCGTAGTGTGGTATTGCATTAAAGCGAGCGAAAGCTTCGCGTCCGAGTAGTGCTTGATAGCCACTTTGGAGTGGAGCGATGTGGAAGGTTAGATGTTCGCTACGGAAGTTATCGGGGGAGCCGAATATAACGTTTAGTAGCAGGGAGCCCGTGCAACGAGCCCCTGGGCCTGGCGTTACTCCTTTAAAGGTAATATTGCTATGGCGAATTAGTGTTGGGTCTATCCCCATTTTGCGGATTGTATCCTGGTATATCGGGTTTAGACCACTGCCACCGTCCATCAGGACTCGTGCGAGGCGGTATCCGTCAATTATTGGGTCTAATACCAGGGCAGCCCATCCTGCACGCCGGATACTTGTTGAGTAATCACGATGGTCGAAAGTGATCGGTTGAGACGACCAGTGGCAGGACTCCGCGGTGATAGGCCTTCGGGCGTATTTTTCTGGGAGTGTCATTTTGTTTTTCCATTGATCACGTGTAGCACGTTTACTGTTTTGACTTCTGGTGGAAATTTCTTTCTTTCCCCAGCGTCTCCCTTGAGAGGCTCATTCTCATCTTCGCTTGGTGTATCCTCCCCCTTGTGTACGGCGTTGAGCTTGCCGGACTGCTTGAAGACCCAACATTCTCTGTGGGTATGATTGGCTGGTTTGTCAGGGGTGCTATGGACCTGACATATTTGGTCCACAATTTTATTCAGGCTGGATAGTTCGTCTCTGGCGCCTTTAGAGGGCAGCTTCTGACCTTGCCGAGAGCTTTTGAATCTGGTGTTTACTGTCGTGCTCTTCGTGTTGTCTCCTTTGTTCCGGCGTTTGTTATTGCTGTTGCGCCGTGAATTCCCGTTTCCATCTCTAACTTCGGATGTACTAGGGTCGTTGGTGCTGCATCTGGCTAGCCAGCTGTCCTCACCCGCGCAAAAGCGGGTCATGAGGCTTGTTAATGTTGCCATCGTTCTCGGCTTTTCTTGGCCGAGGTGTCTGGTGAGCCATTCGTCACGGATGGTAACAGGAGGCAAGGGACACGATGTTTTACCCAGGTTCGGGCCCTCTTGATGGAGGTAAAACCCTACGTCCTGCTTGATTGATATTGATGATATGGGTGTTACAAGAGTGGATCTACCACGAGATCAGAGAGGCTAAACCCTAGAAGCTAGCCTATGGTATGATTGTATGTTGTGATTGTTGTCCTACGGACTAAAAGCCTCCAGTTTATATAGACACCGGAGAGGGTTAGGGTTACACAAGGTCGGTTACAAAGGAGGAGATATCCATATACGTATTGCCTAGCTTGCCTTCCACGCCAAGTAGAGTCCCATCCGGACACGAGACGAAGTCTTCAATCTTGTATCTTCATAGTCTAATAGTCCGGCCAATGGACATAGTCCGGCTGTCCGGAGACCCCCTAATCCAGGACTCCCACATGCGAATACGAGGATGAGCCTCGCAAGCAAAGCACTGGGGAACAGAAGAAATTCCCACCAGAAGTCAAAACAGTAAACATGTTACACGTGATGAAGAGGAGAAACAAAGAGGCACTCCTAGAGACACATGCCCCAGGGCCTATCACTGCGGAGTTCTGCCACTGGTCGTCCAAACCGATCACCTTTGATCATCGGGATTAGTCGGCAAGTATCCGGCATGCAGGATGGGCTGCCTTGGTGTTAGACCCGATAATTAACGGATACCACTTCGCACGAGTCCTGATGGACGGCGGCAGTAGTTTAAACCTGATATATCAGGACACAGTCTGCAAAATGGGGATAGACCCAACAAAAATTAGCCATAGCAATACTACCTTTAAAGGAGTAACGCCAGGCCCAGAAGCCCATTGCACGGGCTCCCTGCTACTAGAGGTTATATTCAGCATTCCCGATAACTTCCGCCACGAAAATTTAACCTTCCACATCGCTCCGTTCCAAAGTGGCTATCAAGCACTACTCGGACGCGAAGCTTTTGCTCGCTTTAACGCAATACCGCATTACGCTTCTCTCATGCTTAAGATGCCCGGGCTACGTGGCATCATTACAATAAATGGAAATACTGAGCGCTCCTTGCACGCGGAAGATCGTGCGGCCGCCTTGGCAGCCACACACTAAACGGCCTCACCAACTAAAGCATCTGACAGGTCGTTAAGACCACGGACGCGGTTAGACGAGTCCGGTGCAGCTATATGTAATTGATAGAGGTTTGATGGCTATACCCCTATTACAATACAAGGGGCTTAAGCGCACAAACAAGTGGCAATTAGGCTCAACTTTACTCATCTTGAACTGTACATGGTTTATTTAGTATAACCTACCTTTTGCACGACAACTTTTCAACTAAGTTCCTCTCTTTTTCAGATGACCATCGTGCTACACCCGTCCAGGATACGGCACAACAGAGACATAAGCGCAGACGTGCAGCAGGGACCCGTTCCAAGGATTCTTTTTAGATTAAGACCCTGCGTAAACCTTTTTTACTGTCTCTTGTTGATACACATCCCCCGGATTCTCAGTACAGCTGAGAAGGATGCTGACGTATTGGCATGTGGCCACGTTAGAATATTGCACGTACCAGGACACCAGGGGCTTATTACAAAGGGCACTATTTATCCCGGTTTACATCATAAAGACCGAATACCTTAGAGAGTGTTCGGCGTCGCGAGTTTGGCCTTATATGCATCAGCTCCGAATCATGTCTTTGGTTAAATGTTGGGTTTGCCCGGCTCCTGTGTTTTGCTGCCTTACGTTCCGCTCTATCGGCTAGGGCGGCACCAGGAGAACTACTACTATTGTGCTCTAGTTCATCCGGACGAGCACCTCAGTAGAGAAAGCCAAAAACTAACTGTCATGATATAGCGTGAGACTGGTTAACCACTCGATGACCTAGCGGAATCTTCGGGATTCCTCCGCCTTAACAAAGGGCCGTTTCCCGGCCAGGCATGTACACGCCCCGAATTCGGATGAGCGCGGAGCCACCAGGGGCTATATAGTAGCCCCACTGTCAATCTCCTCTGGCTAAGTGAAAGTGTTAAAGCATTATAGTCCGATTGCCTAGTTCACTGCGCTATCACCTCCTTAATGGACCAAGACATTGCATCAAGTGTGAACATGCGTCTTCTGCGAGCACCCCCGCATTATATGCATGGGGGCTGAAGCCGATGACTGCCATCTTTCAGGTTATATACATATATACATAAATGGCCGCACAGGAGGCATCATAGTACTTTCGGGCGAAAGTATAAATACAGCCTTCATAAACTCAATAAAACATTGTTTTTACAATGGGAATACATGTCACTTAAACATAATATTCTTCGAGCACTGAGCCTCTATCGAACGAGCGCCTTCAACAACTTCTTCAAAGTAGTGCTCGGCAGCCACTCGGCCTATGGCCGAACCCTGTGCCGCAACAATGGTGGAATCCATCTCCGCCCAGTATGTTTTGACACGGGCAAGGGCCGTCCGCGAGCCTTCTATGCATGCCGACCTCTTTACAGCATCGATGCGTGGCACAGCACCAAGGAACTGTTGCACTAAGCTAAAGTAGCTATTCGGCCTCGGCCCTCCCGGCCACAGATGATCCACAACGGACCTCATGGCAAGTCTGGATAATCTATGGAGCTCGGCCCACTCGTCCATTTTCTCATTCAACAACAGCGGACGGGTTGGAGCATGAAATTGTGACCAAAATAGTTTTTCCACTTCATGATCTTTCCGATCCTTGAAGTACTCGGCCGCATCAGCGGCACTTGCAGCCAAATCCACGTAGGCGTCCGCAGAACTCCATAGCCGGTCCAAAGGTGCATACTTCGGATCCCCAAACTTAGTCCGCAACAAGAAGGGCTTCCCAGATACAATATCTGCAGCTTGATGCAGCTCCTCCTTCGTCGCTCTAATTTTGGAGCGGGCTTCCTTGGCAGCCACCCGGGCCTTTTCCAGGTCCGTCGCCTTCGCCCGGTTTTCTTCTTCAAGAAGCTGGTAAGGGTCAGCAGCATCTTTTAACTCTACAACCATCTTGGCTATTTTTTATTTGCTCTCGCAATGCGCGGTGTCGGTGTCAAAACCGGCGGATCTCGGGTAGGGGGTCCCGAACTGTGCGTCTAGGCCGGATGGTAACAGGAGTCAAGGGACACGAAGTTTTACCCAGGTTCGGTCCCTCTTGATGGAGGTAAAACCCTACGTCCTGCTTGATTAATATTGATGATATGGGTGTTACAAGAGTGGATCTGCCACGAGATCAGAGAGGCTAAACCCTAGAAGCTAGCCTATGGTATGATTGTATGTTGTGATTGTTGTCCTACGGACTAAAACCCTCCGGTTTATATAGACACCGGAGAGGCTTAGGGTTACACAAGGTCGGTTACAAAGGAGGAGATATCCATATACGTATTGCCTAGCTTGCCTTCCACGCTAAGTAGAGTCCCATCCGGACACGAGACAAAGTCTTCAATCTTGTATCTTCATAGTCTAATAGTTCGGCCAATGGAGATAGTCCGGCTGTCCGGAGACCCCCTAATCCAAGACTCCCACAGTAGCCCCTGAACCAGGCTTCAATGGTGATGAGTCCGGCGCGCAGTTGTCTTCGGCATTGCAAGGCGGATTCCTTCTCCGAATACATTACAGAAGAAGTTGAATACAAGGATAGTGTCTGAGCCTGCAAAATAAGTTCCACATTCCACCGTAGAGAGAATAACGCTTTCGCAGATCTAATCCGCTAGCTTGTGTTGGCAACATGATGTTATGTCGTGGCCCGGTGATTATTCGAACTGTTTCTCTTAACCAGCTCCACGCATAACGCGAGGCGGTTTCTTGACACGTCTTGCCAAAGCGGAGATCGTGTTCCCCTGATTACGGAATTCTCATTAATGCGATTCGTGGTTAACCCAACCGTGTCTAGGACTCCTAGATCATAGCTAAGTCCAAAACGGCTACGGGGAGGACGCTTCATATTCACCCTCTTTATAAGGGAACAAGGTTTTCGCTTTTTCCCTCTCGTGCTCAACCAAACTCTTCCCCCGCCTCGAGTTCTAACACCCAAAGCCCGGGTTTGGTGCTCCGGATCTTCAATCATGTCCGGATCCAGCCTTCAAGGCCGATGGATGCCCTCCTCCGTGATGGAAGAGGACATTAAGAAGTTGAGGGAGGCCAGATACTTGACCGCCGAGGTTTCGCATCGGCTGCCTGCCCGAGGGCAGGTCGTCCCTACTCCCGAACCCAATGAGAATGTTGTGTTCATCTCCCACTTCCTCCGAGGTCTAGACCTTACTCTGGATCCCTTCGTCAAGGGCTTGATGTTCTATTACGGGCTAGATTTCCATGACCTAGCTCTGGACTACTTTCTCCACGTCACGACATTTATTGTCGTGTGTGAGGCCTTCCTCCGTGTCACCCCTCACTTCGGCATGTGGCTCAAGACCTTTGAAGTACAACCGAAGGAGATCGAGGGGCAGCATGCAGCGTGCGGAGGTGCATCAATAGGCAAGATGGCAGGAGCTCCATGGCCGAAAGGTTCCTTTCCAGAGGTATCCGAATTATGGCAACGGGAGTGGTTCTACGTCACGGCTCCTAGAAGTGCCAAGTGGGCGGCTGACCCCGCTTTCCGCCCGGGCCCCCCACCACAACTAATGTCATGGATTAGCAAGGGCCTGAGCTGGGGTCCGGCCAAGGACGTGCCTATACTGCAAAGCCGCATCAGAGATCTCTTCGAGGGAGATTTTAATTTGGTTGCGGTAATACTAGTTATGCTGGTTCGTCAAGTCCAGCCTTGCAAACGTCGGACCCTGCGCTTGTGGGAGTTCAACCCAGAGGGGCCACGTGCCATTCAAAGTTTCCTTGGCCTAACGCACGAAGAGATGTACAACTCATTCTTCGGACCTCAAGTGGAGTGTCCGAATATCACCGAGGACGTGGGCCTGAGCAGTAATTGCGTCACCGAACAAGTAAGAAATCCTCTAGCCGAACACATTGTCTTTTATTTTGAGGTTATTTTTGAGAGTTCGCTTTTTGACCAGCACTGGCTAACGAAGGCGAAGATGATTCGGTGTTCGGCCCCCTCCCTAAGGGTTTGGAAAATCCGGTATTGGAGAAGATGCTCGAGGTCGCGCCTTGCCCGGAACCCTTGAAGGAAGATACTGAGGGAGATAATACGGGCGAACGCAGGCCCCCATCGCTACCCACTCTGACCGAGGGAACGAGCGTTTCCATGAAGGAGGACAACCGGGGGAGGAAAAGGACTGCTTCCGAGGATCCAGAAGCCGAAGCCTCCAAACGGGAGAAGAAGTCTCCCACAGAGGGTCCTGCCTCGCGGGGTGCTTTTGCCGCACAAAGTCCGCGAGGGGATCTGCCCTCCAACGAGTCATAAGTGATCCAAAATATTTTAATAGTAAGAGTATGCTATCTTTTTCCTCTGAGAAAACAACCACCGCATATATCTTGCAGTTCGGGCCTCAGCCCCTCTCAAATGAGTTCGTCTTCGGGGGATCTTCTTCCAGAGATGATGAAGAGCAAAACGCCTCCCCCGGACTCCTCCGCTCCAGAATCGGGCGACCCTGAAGTGTCGTCGCGGAGGGCCTCTCCGGATCCGGTGAGGCCAGAAGATAGTCCCGTAGACCCCAGAAGTCCCCAGTGTCCGGCTCCCAAAGAGAGCATAGAAAGAGTCCGGCACCGTCTAGTGTGCGGTCGGACGTTCTAAGGGAGTTGGTGGGGCGAGCGGCCATCTCAGAAGAGCACCGTACGCTAATGGGTACGGTGATGGAGAGAATCTCGTCCGCTGAAAGCGGATTACATGAAGCCTTTATGAGTCTATTGATAGGCTTTGAGGTATGTGAGATAATATGTGATAGTACTGCACATATTATAGTAGCCCCTGAGACTCTGGTTGTCGTCGAGAATGGTGGCGAACAAAGGACCAAATTCCCAGGCAATAACCAATCTGCTTTGATGCACAGGTGGTGGGAGCTTCGATGGCTAGCCGGACTAGGGAGTTTGCCCAATTAAAACGGCAACTGGATGCGGCAGACGCCGACATCGAGCTTGTTAACAAGAGGCTTGACGAGGCACAGGGTAAGTGTTATTATCCGGTGATCACCACATAGTAAGAGCAGCTAATGCCAGTATCTTTAATATGTTATGACTGCAGATGGGGCTGCCACCGTGGAAGCCTTGCGGGCAGAACTTGCCCGAGCCAAGGAACAAGCGAGGAGTAGTAATGCGGCTGCTTTGAAGGCGGCTGAAGAGTTGAAAGCCGAGAAGGCCGCACATTGCGAGAGCCAAGAGAAGATGGCCAAGATGGTCGTAGAATTGAAAGAAACTGCCGACCGTTGCCAGGTCCTTGAGAAAGAGAACCAAGCGAAGGCACCGGACCTTAAGAAGGCCGCGGCGGCAGACAAAGACACCCATTCTGCTATGAGAGCGAAGAAGGAGGAGCTGCGGGAAACCGGGGATATTGCTGCTGGAATATCCTTCATGTTACGGAGTAAGTTCGGAGATCCACGGTATGCCCCTCTGGATTGGCTGTGGAGCTCGGCAGATGCGTATATGGATTTGGCGGCGAGCGCTGTCGATGCGGCCAAGTACTTCCAGGGTCAGACAGATCGTGAAGTGGACCAGCTGTTCCGGACGCAATTCCACGTTCCAGAGCATCCGCTTTCATTGACTGACCAGCTAGCCGAATGGGCCGAACTGAATAGGTTGTCCAGACTCGCCATGGGTTCTGTTGTGGATCAATTATGGCCGGAAGGGCCTAAGCCGAACAGCTATTTCAGCTTAGTGCAGCAGCTCCTTGATGCGGTGTCGCGCATTAATGCGATGAAGAGGTCGGCATGCATAGAAGGCTCGCGGATGGCCCTTGCCCGTGTTAAAGCATACTGGGCGGAGATGGACGCTACCACTATTGCGGCGCAGGGTTCGGCCATAGGTCGTGTGGCTGCCGAACACTATTTCAAGGAAGTTCTCGAGGGTGCTCGTTTGATAGAGGCCCAGTGCTCGAAAAATATTATGTTTGAGTGATATGTATTCTCATTGTAAACATAATGCTTTTATGAAGTTTTTATAAGGCTGTGTTTATACTTTTGCCTGAAAGTAGTATGATGCATCCTGTGCAGCCGTTTATGTATACATGTGTATAACCTGAAAGATTGCAGCCGTCGGCTTCAACCCCCACGCATATAATGTGGAGGTGCTCGCAAAAACAACACGTGTTCACACTTAACCCAACGTCTTGGTCCTGATAAGGAGGTGATAGCGCAGCGAGCGAGGCAACCGGACTATAATGCTTGAACACTTTCACTTAGCCATAGGAGTTTGACAGTGGGGCTACTAGATAGCCTCTAGTGGCTCCGCACTCTCCCGATCGCGGGGTGCGCATATGCCTGGCCGGAAAATGGCCCTTCGTTAAGGCGGAGGAATTCTAACATTCCGATAGGTCATCGAGTGGTTGACCAGTCTCACGCTATATCATGACAGTCAGTTTTCGGCTTTCTCTACTGAGGCGCTCGTCCGGATGAACCAGGGCACAATCGCAGTAGTTCTCCTGGTGCTACCTTAGCCGGCAAAGCAGAACGTAAGGCACCAAAACACAGGAGCCGGGCAAACCCAACATTTGACCAAAGACAATGATTCGGAGCTGATGCATATAAGGCCGAACTCGCGACGCCGAAAACTCCCTAAGGTATTCGGTCTTTATGGTATAAACCGGGCCGAAATAGTGCCGCTTGTAAGAAGCCCCTTATGTCCAGGTACGTGCGTTATTCTGACGTGGCCACATGCCAAGACGTCAGCATCCTTCTCAATTGTGCTGAGAATTCAGTGCATATGTATCAACAAGAGACAGTAAAAAAGGTTTACGCAGGGTCTTAATCTAAAAAGAATCCTTGGAGCGGGTCCCTGCTGCACGTCTGCGCCTGTGTCTCCGTTGTGTCGTAACCTGGACAGGTGTAGCACGATGATTATCTGTAAAAGATAGGAGCTTAGGTAAAAAACACTGTCGTGCAAAAGGATAGTTTTTTTTAAATAAACCATGTATAATTCAAGGTGAGTAAGAAGTTCCACTTGTTTGCACTCGTTGAGCCCCTTGTATTGTAATAGGGGGGCTGCTAATTAGTTGATGAGGCCGTTTTTAGTGTGCGGCTGTTAAGGCAGCCGCACGCTCTTCGGCGCACAGAAATCGACTAATATTCCCGTTCGCTGTAATGATGCCACGTGGACCGGGCATCTTGAGTGTGAGGGAAGCGTAGTGTGGTATTGCATTAAAGCGAGCGAAAGATTCGCGTCCGAGTAGTGCTTGATAGCCACTTTGGAATGGAGAGATGTGGAAGGTTAGATGTTCGCTACGGAAGTTATCGGGGGAGCCGAATATAACGTTTAGTAGCAGGGAGCCCGTGCAACGAGCCCCTGGGCCTAGCGTTACTCCTTTAAAGGTAATATTGCTATGGCGAATTAGTGTTGGGTCTATCCCCATTTCGCGGATTGTATCCTGGTATATCAGGTTTAGACCACTGCCACCGTCCATCAGGACTCGTGCAAGGCGGTATCCGTCAATTATTGGGTCTAATACCAGGGAAGCCCATCCTGCACGCCGGATACTTGTTGAGTAATCACGATGGTCGAAAGTGATCGGTTGAGACGACCAGTGGCAGGACTCCGCGGTGATAGGCCTTCGGGCGTATTTTTCTGGGAGTGTCGTTTTGTTTTTACATTGATCACGTGTAGCACGTTTACTGTTTTGACTTCTGGTGGAAATTTCTTTTGTTCCCCAGCGTCTCCCTTGAGAGGCTCATTCTCATCTTCGCTTGGTGTATCCTCCCCCTTGTGTACGGCGTTGAGCTTGCCGGACTGCTTGAAGACCCAACATTCTCTGTGGGTATGATTGGCTGGTTTGTCAGGGGTGCTATGGACCTGACATATTTGGTCCACAATTTTATTCAGGCTGGATAGTTCGTCTCTGGCGCCTTTAGAGGGCAGCTTCTGACCTGGCCGAGAGCTTTTGAATCTGGTGTTTACTGTCGTGCTCTTCGTGTTGTCTCCTTTGTTCCGGCGTTTGTTATTGTTGTTGCGCCGTGATTTCCCGTTTCCATCTCTAACTTCGGATGTACTAGGGTCGTTGGTGCTGCATCTGGCTAGCCAGCTGTCCTCACCCGCGCAAAAGCGGGTCATGAGGCTTGTTAATGTTGCCATCATTCTCGGCTTTTCTTGGCCGAGGTGTCTGGCGAGCCATTCGTCACGGATGGTAACAGGAGGCAAGGGACACGATGTTTTACCCAGGTTCGGTCCCTCTTGATGGAGGTAAAACCCTACGTCCTGCTTGATTGATATTGATGATATGGGTGTTACAAGAGTGGATCTACCACGAGATCAGAGAGGCTAAACCCTAGAAGCTAGCCTACGGTATGATTGTATGTTGTGATTGTTGTCCTACGGACTAAAAGCCTCCGGTTTATATAGACACCGGAGAGGGTTAGGGTTACACAAGGTCGGTTACAAAGGAGGAGATATCCATATACGTATTGCCTAGCTTGCCTTCCACACCAAGTAGAGTCCCATCCGGACATGAGACGAAGTCTTCAATCTTGTATCTTCATAGTCTAATAGTCCGGCCAATGGAGATAGTCCGGCTGTCCCGAGACCCCCTAATCCAGGACTCCCACATGCGGCCTGTTCGGCCCTTAAATCTTCGGCCGCCTTTAAAGCGGCCGCATTGCTACTCCTTGCTTGCTCCTTGGCTCGGGCAAGCTCCGCCCGAAGGGTCTCCACGGTGGCAGCTCCATCTGCAGTCACAACATATTAAAGATAATGGCATCATGCTGCTCTTATTATGTGACAATCACCAGAAAAATCACCTACCCTGTGCCTCGTCAAGCCGCTTGTTAACAAGCACGATGTCGACATCTGCCACATCCAGTTGCCGCCTTAGTTCGGCAAACCCATTAGTCCGGCTAGCCACCAGAGCTTCAACCACCTGCACATAAAGGCGGTCTGGTTATTACCTGGGACTATGATCCTCTGTTTGCCGCCGTTTTCGATGACAACCAGAGTCTCAGGGGCTACTATCTACACAGGGAACATCTAAAAATGTGCGGTGCTGTCAAAAATGTACATCATTTCACGTACCTCAAAACCCGTCAGTAGACTCATAAAGGCTTCATGCAACCCGCTTTCGGCGGACGAAATCCTTTCAATCACCGTACCCATCAACGTGCGGTGCTCTTCTGAGATAGCCGCTTGCTCTAACAGATCCCTCAGTACGTCCGACCATACACCAGACGGTGCCGGACTCTTTCGATTGCCCTCTTCAAGAGCCGGATACTGAGGACTTCGGGTGGCCATAGGATTACCTTCTGGCCTTGCCGAATCAGGAGAAACCCTCCGCGACGACACCTTGGGGTCGCCCGCCTCATGAGGCGGTATGGCAGGGGGAGGCGTTGCGCTCTCCATCATCTCTGGAAGAAGATCCCCTAAAGACGACCTCTGCTGAGAAGGGCTAAGATCTGAATTGCAAGATAAATTCCTCGTTTATTTTCCTCAGAGGTAAAGTGAGATATTTTCATTATTAAGTACCCTTTTACTTACGGCTCGGTGGAGGGCTGGTCCCCTTGAGGGCATAGTGCAGCCAGGGTATCCCCCAGGGCAGGACCCTCCGGCGGAGATTTCTTCCCCCGTTTGGAGACCATTGTCTCCGGGTCCTCAGAGGCGGTTCTCTTCCTTCCCTGGGGAGAGGAAGTTTCAATTCCTCCTCCCCGGCTAACCTCCTTCACGGAGGCGCTAGCCTCCTTGTTCCCCCCTTTATCCTCTCCTGAGGGCGCTTGATAAGGCGCGATCTCCAGCATCCTGGTTAGCACGGCATTTGGTGAGGTCTCAGGGAGGGGGGCCGGACACCTGATCAACTTTGCCTTCGCTATCCAATCCTGGACAAAGAGCGGCTTTTTTAGGGCAACGTTGCTATAAATAAACGGACAGTGTGTTCGGATGCGGGGCTACTTACTTGGGTATCCGGGCGATTGTAGCTTAGACCTGTATCCTCGGTGATGTCCAGACACATTATTTGTGGTCCGACGAACAATTTGTACATCTCTTCATGCGTCATGCCGAGGAAATGTTGAATATCCCGCGGTCTTCCGGGTTGAATTCCCACATGCGAAGGGGCCGGCGTTTGCAAGGCTGGACTTGATGAACTAGCATAACTTGCACTACCATAACCAGACTGAAATCTCTCTCAAGGAGATCTCGGATACGGCTTTGCAGTATTGCCACGTCCTTGGCTGGACCCCAGCTCACCCCCTGCTGATCCATGACATCAGTTGTGGTGGGGGGCCTGAGCGAAAGGTGGGGGCAGCTACCCACTTGGCACTTCGGGGAGCTGTGATGTAGAACCACTCCCGCTGCCACAATCTGGACACCTCTGGGACGCAACCCTCGGGCCATGGAGCGTTAGCTATTTTTCTTATTAAAGCGCCTCCGCACGCTGCGGACTGCCCCTCCATCATCTTCAGCTTCACATCGAAGGTCTTGAGCCACAGGCCGAAGTGAGGAGTAATGCGGAGGAAGGCCTCACATACGACGATAAATGTTGAGATGTGAAGAAGGGAATCCGGGGCCAGATCGTGAAAATCTAACCCATAATAGAACATAAGACCCCTAACAAAGGGATCCAGAGCGAGGCCTAGTCCTCGGAGGAAGTGGGAGACGAACACGACGCTCTCATCGGGTTCGGGAGTAGGGACGACCTGCCCTCGGGCAGGTAGCCGATGCGAAATTTCGGCAGTCAGATATCTGGCCTCTCTCAACTTCTTGATGTCCTCCTCCGTGACGGAGGAAGGCATCCACCGACCTTGAAGGTTGGATCCGGACATAGTTGAAGGCCCGAAGCGGCTGACCTGAGTTTTGGGTGTTAGAACTCGAGGCGGGGGAAGGATTTGATTAAGCACTAGAGGAAAAAAAGAAAAGCCTTGTCCCCTTTTTAAAGAGGGTGAATATCAAGCGTCCTCCTCGTGGCCGTTTGGGACTTTCCTAAAATCTAGGAGTCCTACCCATAGGCACAGTTGGGTTACCCATGTCCGTATTGATGAGAATCCCGTGATAAAGGGTACACGATCTCTGCTTCGACAAGACATGCCAAGGAAACCGCCTCGCGAAACACGCTGAGATTGGTTATGAAAAACGATTAAAATAAAGACCTGGTTATGGTGAGATGTCACGCTATGGGGTACGTCAGCAGATTAGATTTGTGGAAATATTATTCTCTCTACGGTGGTATGTGGAACTTGTTTTGCAGAGCCAGACACGATCCTCATGCTCAAAATCTTCTATGAAGTATTCGGAGGAGGAACCCACCTTACAATGCCGAAGACAATCTGCGCGCCGGACTCATCGTCGTTGAAGCTTGGTTCAGGGGCTACTAAGGGAGTCCTGGATTAGGGGGTATCCGGATAGCCGGATTATATCCTTTGGCCGGACTGTTGGACTATGAAGATACAAGATTGAAGACTTCGTCCCGTGTCCGGATGGGACTCTCCTTGGCGTGGAAGGCAAGCTTGGCAATACGGATATGTAGATCTCCTTCCTTGTAACCGACTCTGTGTAACCCTAGCCCCCTCCGGTGTCTATATAAACAAGAGGGTTTTAGTCCGTAGGACAACATACAATCATACCATAGCTAGCTTCTAGGGTTTAGCCTCTCTGATCTCGTGGTAGATCAACTCTTGTACTACTCATATTATCAAGAACAATCAAGCAGGATGTAGGGTTTTACCTCCATCAAGAGGGCCTGAACCTGGGTAAACATCGTGTCCCCTGCCTCCTGTTACCATCCGCCTAGACGCACAGTTCAGGACCCCCTACCCGAGATCCGCCGGTTTTGACACCGATAGTACCTTTGTGGAGCCCGTCAAGGGGTGACAGAAGTAGTAGTTCTATGTCACAGAGCCCCGTGACACCACCTGGGCCGCAACTCCCGAATTCAAATCCGGGGCCCCAATGCGGCATACCTCCTGGCAAGAGAAGGGCCTAGACTGGGCATCATCGGATGAGTTGTTTGTGCTGCAAATGTGCATCAAGAGTATGGTGGACAAGGATATCAAGCTCATCAATGTGATCCAGGCGATGCTTTTTCGCCGGATACTTACTAGCGAGAGGCGGACTTGCAATTTATGGGAGTTCGATCCGGCCAAGCACTAGACCCTTCAACAATTCTTCGGTGCTACTCATGAAGACATCTGGATGGTGCTTTTTAAGGCCAATGAAACATGGCCGAAGACGACCGAGGACCATGGGTACAACCTGGTCCATCCCGCCAGTCCAGTAAATTTTCTGTATTTCGAGATGTATCATTAACTTATATATTCAAGGAAGACGTTTAAGCTTCCCTATCTATCTTTCCAGGTCTGAACAAAGAAGGTAGAGCGGACCCAGTGTCCGGCTCCACTACCAGAAGACCCATCAATCCCACTTCTAATGAAGATGCTGGTTCTGACGCCTTACCAGGCGCCGGAGAAGAGGGGCAAGAAGAAGGCCAAGGAGACCCGAAGTGGCCTCCACCGCAAAGGCACTTCGGAACTGACGTCTGAAGACGCCGACACCCATTTCTCCCCCACTGCCGAAGACGACGAGGAGTAGGAGGAAGAAGAGAAGGAAAGCAACTTTCCCCTTGAGGGGGGAGGAAGAAAAGGCCGGCCTCTATGGATCTAGAGGCAGAGGCGCCCAAGAAGGGGAGGGTCCTGCGTGCGGACAACTCTGCGTTTGATACGGACAGCAGCTCCGAGTGGCGCCCCAGGGAGAAGCCCCTGGCCGAATCGTAAGTACTCAAAAGCACCTATGAACACATATATCCACCTTCTTTGTTTCACGGATGAAATGTGTCGAGTCATGCACTACAGTTCGGCTCACGCCTGCCCCCAGCGATCCTCATCTTCGGGGAACTCGCCGGATCCAAAGGTGATGGACAGCGGGTCACTTCCGGAGGCCTTCTCTCCCAAGGCCACATACGATGCCGAGGTGTTGTCCCGAAGGACCTTCCCAGGCCAGGGAGAGGAACAAGAGGCCGTCAGGGCGGCGCCAGGAGGTGAGACCTCTGCTGTCGGACACATGGGGGAGCAAATCTCCCCTGAGACTGGCGATGGGGGCCATGTCCAATTCAGCCCCCAGCCAAACACTATTCCGGAGGCCCATATGGCTCTGGAACCAGGCAAGCAGCCTCCTTCATGAGAAGGAGGTCCACCTATTCCGCCGGTGACGTCTGTCCATCCAGAAGTGTCAGATACTTTACTGGAAGCACTACAAAGTGCTTCCATTGTTGAAGATCACCATACCCTCATATGTATGGTGGTTGAGAGGGTTTGGTCCACTAAGAGCGGACTGGCCGAAGCCTGCACTAGCCTTCTGACAGGATTTGAGGTATGCGACATAATTTATGCAAAAAAGAATATCATAGTATAGACAGTACCCCCTGAGACACTGTCCGGTGCTCGAAAAGAGAAGCCGGACAGAGGATCAAATAATTTTCGCAGGAGACTAACCAATATATGTCTGTATGAATAAGCAGGCGTCGATGCTCGATGCAACCTCTCATTCTGCCGAAGTCTCTAAACTGAAGCAGAGTTTGGAGCGGGCTGAGGAAGAGCTCGGCCATGTTAAAAAACAACTAGAGCACCAACAAGGTATGCAATGGTCTATTCAGATGTAGAAAGATATGAATTGTGTATGTTGATCATTCTATCATGATATTTCGTAGGGGTTGCGACCGAGGTGGAGACCCTCAAGAAGTCGCTTGCCGAGGCCCAAGAGAGAGAGGTGAAGGAACAAGCCGCCCGTGAAAAGCACAAGGCTAGGGTCGGGGAGGTCCAGCAGGAGCTCTAGGATGCCGCAAAGAAATGTGAGTCCTTGGAGCGCCAGGTTTTGGACCAAGAGTCCGAACTTGCTAGAGCTCGCCAAAGCGCACAATAGGCCCGGGCCGAAGCCCAGGGCGCCCTCCAGGAGATCCAGGAGGCCAGGAAAATCGCGGCAGGTAAGGCCTTTATTATGCAGAGCAAATTTGTGAAGAAAAGGTACCTCTTACTGACCCGGATTTGGAGTTCTCCAAGAGCGTTTGCGGATCTGCCACGCAGTGTTGCTGATGCAGTGCAGTTCTTCCGAGCCAGGGAGGGGAGCTATACGGAGAAGCTGTTCTGGTCACAATACCTTGTGCCAGAACATCCGGTGCCCTTTAGCGATCAGCTAAAACAGTTGATCGAACTGTGTAGGGTGGCCGAACTGGCCTTGAAGGATTTGATAATCCGACTATGGCCCGCTGACACCCTGCCCAGTAGCTACTTCAGACTCATGAAGCGGCTGGTCAATGCATGCCCTCGGCTTGATGCCATCATGCGGTCAGTATGCATCGAAGGTGCGCGGATAGCCTTCGCCCGCGTCAAGGTGTAGTGGGCCAAGATGGACGCCGTCAAGCTCGCAACTAAGGGACCACCCATGAGCAAGGAGCACTGCACGCCTGAGCGGTATTTTGTGGATGTCCTGAAGGGATCCCGTAATGTAGAGGGCCAGTGTTCGAAAGACACTATCTTTGAATGAATACATTCATGTTATCCCGTCCTGTATTATGTAAACATGGACGATATTAATATAATGCCTGCTGTTTATTTAAAATTTTACCTCCTGTGTGGCCATTTTATTAAATCTGAGAGTTGGCCAGTCATCGGCTTCAGCCCCCACATAGGTACTACGGCGGTGTTCGGGTTGGAACATAAACACTCTTGATCCAAGATTTTGGTCCTTGAAGGAGGTGTTTAGCATAGTGAACCAGGCAATCGGACTATGTGGCTTTATCACACTCACTTAGCCATAGGAGTTTGACAATAGAAATGTAGGTGCAAACCCTAATTGGCATTTTTTAATCCGGACTAGGGTGCTGTAGACACCTGATAGGGTGGATGCCGATCCGTCACATAATGCGGGGAAAATCGCAAGAGATTTTAACCTCCCAACAGCTGACCAGCTCTCGCTGCATTATGACAGTCAGTTTTCGGCTTTCTCTACTGAGGTGCTCATCCGGATAAACCAGGACACAATCGCAGTAGTTCTCCCTTTACTACCCTAGCTGATAGGACGGAACTTAAGGTAGCAAGCACAGGAGCCGGGCAACCCAACTATTCCAATGACATGATTCGGAGCCAATGCATATGATGCTAAATTCGGGGTGCTGAACTATACTATAAAAAGTGTTCGAACTTGTTGCCGTAGCATGGGACGCAATGAAGCCCCTGGCGAATTAAGGTGTACCAAAGTGTACGGATGCAATCGATACGAATAGCGAAACAAAATGAAGTAGAAAGCCAGTGCCACACGAGTTGGGCCGCAAACTATTTTCATTATAATTTGATTAATATGTCAAAGTGTATTTGTACAAATAGTGAGATAAGCAACGGGGCTATTTAACATGCCAAGACCAAGGGGGAGCTTCGCGCGGGTCCTGAGAATAGGTAGAGTGATCGTCAAGAAGACCATCTAGAGATTACCCCACACCTCAACGCTACTTGCCACCTTGGTATATCCATCCTTCGAAAGGATTGATGATCAGGCGGTCGAGAGGGACCTATGGAGAAGAAACCTGAAAAGGATAAAAAGGAAAGGGAAAATATGTGTGTCCGAGGGGGGGTCTAGCCGTATTATGGACCACAATCGAGTTATGCCTCCGTCTTTGCCTATGGTATTTTGAGTGCGTAGTTATGTACGCGCGGTACGTATCCCGCTATGTGTTCGGGGCTGAGACAGAGGCTGAATGCTAGTCAAACTCTTGACGAGCTGGACTGTCCTACTGCGGAGTAGTTTGGACTCGTTTGACAGTCTCCGGGAGCTTGGCCGCCGAACTAAAATTCTCCTTGATAAGTCCGCTCTATACTTCTGCTACTAGGGCCGCGGTGTGCTCCTAGATACGGAGGGAGCGTTCTGTGATTCCATTGACTGTTATGACAACGCATGGCCCGGGCATCTTGAGTTTGAGATACGCATAGTGTGGCACTACATTGAATCGAGCAAATGCGGTTCGTCCGAGCAGTGCGTGATAGCCGCTGCGAAAAGGGACGATATCAAAAATCAAGTCTTCACTTCTGAAGTTGTCCGGGGATCCGAAGACAACTTCCAATGTGATTGAGCCTGTGCAGCCGGTCTCTACGCCTGGTATTACTCCTTTAAAGGTAGTTTTTGTGGGCTTGACCCTTGATGGATCGATGTTCATTTTGCAGACTGTGTCCTGCTATAGAAGGTTTTGGCTGCTGCCATCGTCCATGAGGACGTGCGTAAGGTGGAATCCATCAATGATTGGGTCGAGGGCCAATGCAGCTGAACCACTATGACGGATACTGGTCGGATGATCCCTGCGATCGAAGGTGATTGGACAGGACGACCATGGGTTGAATTTTGGGGCGACTGGCTCTATCGTGTAGACGTCCCTGAGCGCCCGTTTGTGCTCCCTTTTGGGTATATGGGTAGCGTATATCATGCTCACCGTTTTAACCTGGGGGGGACTTATTCTGTCCCCCTGTGTTCGGCGGACGAGGATCCTCATCGTCATTCTCACTTTGCGACCCCTTCTCCTTGTCTTCGGCATTTAACTTTCATAGGATAGAAAAATAAAAGAAACCCGACCCTAAACCTATTCTACGGCGGCGACTGACGTCCTCCATCTGCGATCTCCATGTACGAGGGGGGAATCAAGAAGAAGGTGCGTTCTCCAGCAAGGAAGAGTAGAACACGGGAGACGAGACGGCCAGCTGGCACACCATGCCCTGCCGCCTCCCGGGCCCTATTCATCCTGGGAGGAGTCCCCGAGTTCGACGGTGTCGGACGTTGGACGGCGGCAAGTAGGACGCGTGGCTGAAGGTGCTCCCGTCGTAGGCCACCATCGTGGCCACCGCTTGTGCGGTCGCGTCCACGTCCGGCTACGCCGCTATTGCATCGCGAGCGGCGACTTGAGCGAGGGAGGTGACCTCGAGCTTCATCCCCGAAGATAAAGCTCTCCCGCAGAGCGTTCGCACTCACGGTCATGGCGGATGTGGTGCCACGTAGCAGGACGATGCGCTATGGTGTGGAGGTTAGCTAGGCATTGCCACTTTAAGTAGCGCATTCTGGTGAGGCCAAAGTGTCCGGGCGCGTCATTAAGTCACCGGAGTTTGTTCCTCGGGCACCGAGCCACTTAACGATGACATACAGACGGACGGCATGAATGCGTGTAGCTGGCGCCGGCTGGGAACGCACTGCACGGCGGCATGAGGGACAAGGGTTTTTGGTGTGCCAGGGTAGTCAGCTGCAGTCATGGCAACGTTGGAGATGCCCTTTGCTCACATGCGACTCCACATGTCATCAAAAAAGCAAGACGACCCGACATGGTCTTAGGTCCTGGGGATGCAGTTGGCCATGCTACACCACTCCGCGGACATGTCGCGATGCGCGCTCACTTCGGCACCCCGTGCATCCTCGCCGAGCCGGGTGTTGATCTGCTGGTCGTGCCACAGCGCTAACGCCACCCTCGGTACACTGAAACTGACTATGTCCAGCGACGATGAGCATGTCGCTCACCGTGGTCGCCCTATCCAGAGGCGGTGCTGGAGCTGTGCCACGTTGCTGGCCCCCACGACCCACATCAACGGTTGCCGGTGGCGAGGAGCTCATGGACCAGCTCCTCCATTGGACTAGTCTGTGCCATGTCGTCCCGACATGTGTGCCCCACATTTCGGTTTCCCTGTTTTCCCGGCCATATTCGAGCGTCAATGCTCCGCATTGCGCATTAGGCGCAGAACAGGTGGTTTCCGTGCCCTGGTTCAAATGTGGTACAATACCAAGTTGTTACCCTAGCCCCAAGTGTGGTGGTTCTGGGTACGGTACCACCCTTTTCCTTTCAAGTAGTGAAGCATAATACTTGATTAAATAGCCGGATGGTGTGCTAAATGTAGGTGTCCGACTGTTTGAAAGAATAATTGAGGTGTGCCTAGTCCGTGCCCGCATTTAGGGGTCCAACTTACCGTGTTCCGGCAGTAGTAACTATACTAGTCCATGCGTACTCCCTCTGTTTTTAGTTACTCCGCATTTTAGCTTTGCTCAAAGTCAAACTTTGTAAACTTTGACAAAGTTCATAGACAGAATAACAAATAAATACCATTAGATTCATTATTCAATATACTTTCACATCATATATATTTGTTATTGTAAATGTTCATATTTCTACTCTTACTAGCAAGATGTCTGTGCGTTGCACGTAACATCAAGATGCATTTGTATGACTAGTTTATCCTGCGAGACAAAAGGATGAACGAGGGAAGGCCTTATTTGCAATTGTGGAGAGGTGTGTGGGTACCTTTTTGCAAAATTGCCATAGTTTCCTTCCTATCTGTCCGATATAAATCGGGCGGCCTATATTGTAGGATGGCAGGCACACCATCATCACCAACTCTGTTTTTTTATAAGAGTCCGTCCAATTTATATTTGATGAATAGGAAGGAAATATGGAAATTTAGCAAAAGGATACCCACACCCCTCTCCACATTTGCAAATAAGGCCTTCCCTCATTCATCCTTTTCTCCCACAAGATAAACTACTCATACAAATGCATCTTGATGTTCCGTGCAACACACTGGCATCTTGCTAGTGTACATAAAAATGCAGAGTTGGTGATGATGGTGTGCCTGCCATCCTGCAATATAGGCCGTCCGATCTATATCTAACGGATAAGAAGGAAACTATGACAATTTACCCGCACTCCTCTACACATTTGCAGATAAGGCCTTCCCTCGTTCATCCTTTTCTCCCACAAGATCTTGATGTTCCGTGCAAGGCACGGACATCTTGCTAGTTTTCTATAAACTTGGTCAAATTTTATGAAGTTTGACTTCAGTCAAACCTAATATGCAGAGTAAATAAAAACAGAGGGAGTATCTTACTCTGTGACCAAGGCGGAATGGAAAATGGGACAACTTATTGTTTATTTGAGCCGTTCAAGTATAATCATGCGGTGTTGCTTATTTCTCATTCCTCTCCAACCCTCTTCTCCATCGATTGTGCCGCCCTCCGGTCGAGCCCATCTTCCCGCATGCGTCATTTGAACATTCCACTGAGTATCATTCGCATGTGGGCCTAGACCATGCTTGTATTTCCAATGTTGTAATTTGTCTGACATGCATACAAACAAATGGTTCGTTTAAAGTTTCACTTTACCTCCACTACATGTCGCTTCCCGTCTTAGTTTTGACAACCCATTCGGTTCATGCCCCGACACATCTTGACGAGATCAATTGATGTTGAGAGATCAATTGCGTGTCATGTAAGGAGATAAAGGTTTGGTCTGTTTCTATGATAGAAATGACCCACGAGGGGAGGGGGTCTATGGGGATCAGAGGGAGTATATTGTACGTTCATAAGCGAAACAAACATATTGTACCCACCCTAGTCCTATTTCAATGGATCTTTGGACCCCGAGATGAAATCGAGAGAAAACGAGTGGGTGCATGTGTGATACCTAAGGCGGATTCAAAATTTTGAACCGGTGATCATAGCATCCGCAAATCATATATAAAGGGTATTCAATGCTCGTTTCACTTTTGAACGTACAATATACTCCCTCTGATCCTTTCTACTCCCTCCGTTCCTAAATATAAGTCTTTCTAGAGATTTCACTATGGACTACATACAGATGTATATAGACATAGTTTAGAGTGTAGGTTCACTCATTTTGCTCCGTATGTAGTCTCTTATTGCAATATCTAAAAAGACTTATATTTAGGAACAGAGGGAGTAGTTTACATATAAGTTTTATGTGTAGTCAAAGTATCTCTACTTTGATCAAACCTACAGAAAAAAGTATCAACATTCAACGGCGCCCAATCAATATTGTTAGATTCATACATACTCCTAGATTTGTATTCAAACATAGATGGTTTCCAATTTGTTTTTAACCACGTGAATGTGTTTGTTCTTGTGCATGCTCTTCCTACTAGGATTTTGCCACGTATAGCCAATCCAATAGTAAAAAAATTTAAGCTCCCTGTCCAATAGTACTAGTGGAGTACTAACAACATCTGTAGTAGAGTATGCAGTGCTCATAGTACTCCCTCCTTCCATTTATATAGGGCCTAAGAGCAAGTCTAATAAGGCCTAGTCAGCAGGCTATAGGACTTGTCATGTCATTAAAATCCTACTTGGAGGAGTGAGAAGAGAGGATAGAGAGTGAAGCGGCCTCTCCCAATCATATACCTTGCTCATAGATCAAGATAAAATATTATGCATGCAACTCTCTTCCAATCATACACCTTGCTCATGCAAATATTAAATGCTTAGAGCTAACCTAATAGTCATTCTACTACTAAGATCAAACTTACATGGCACTTTTGCCTATTTGAAGGAGAGAGATGTGAAAAATTAAGGGGAGTGAGCTCTCATGCAAGAGCCTAGATATATACGCATTCCTAGGTAAATACAATAAATATGAAGAAAGAGATAGAGAAGAGATGGGAAAAAGTACTAATACAATAGCCAACCTTTTATATTATTTTTTGCGGGAAATAGCCAACCTTATAGCCCACACTATTGTATGAGTGCATATAGATGATGGCTATAGATGACAAGGTAGTTCCTTATAGCCATCGACTGGCTATATTATTAACCATGCTCTAATGCGTTTTTCAAAACCGCCTTTGACTATTGACAAGATTAATAGTACATGAGATGTATAATGTGAAAATTATACCATTGGAAGCTCCTTTCACATATGAATTTGACCATATGCTTTGTGTAAGTTGCATGCCATATATTATTACTCTAACATTTGGTCAAAGTTAGCCTCGAAAAACGCATTAGGCCCTGTAGATGGAAGGAGGGAGTGGTATTGGAAGTGAATCCTTTGATGTAGGTATCCCTACCTTACCCTCCCTTTCGGTCACTTACTGGCGGACCTCATGCTTGCTAGGCCCCGCATGTCAGTTACTCAATGGGTTCGGCCACGTCAGGGGATCCTCATCCGTAGTATAATCCCTCTGTTTTTATTTACTGCACATAAAACGGAGGGAGTGGTAGTATAAATGACACGGGCGGGGGAGGGGGAGGGACGTCAGTTTGCTCTCAACTGCGGTCCCACAAGCGAGCGAAAATGCAAGACGAAGCGCTTTCCATTCGGCAAACGCGACAAGAGCGATGTATAGTCAAAACCGATTGACCTTTGCTACTCGGCTGGAACCACTATTCACACCAGAACCTTCGTTGCTCAGCCTATGCCAGCCACTGCCCCAAAACCACACCTCTTGTCCAGCACATTACCCCACCTTTCGATCCCCTAGCCCGCATCAAGTGTCCCCTAGTTTGCCGGAAAGCCATGGTGCGCCGCAAGACCATGTACTACAAGAAGCTGACGCCGGAGCGCCGCGCAGAAATCGTGGCGGTGGAAGGCGCCACAAACCTCCGTTCCCAAGCTCACTTTGTGGTGGGACATTCCCCGAGTTCTCTGGAGCCAAGCTACAAGGAGGAGGAAGCCGATCCAATGTTCATGGCGGAGGTCGCGGCGCAGAAGGCCCCAATGGTTATGAGACGATGGACGTCGACTTCGTGTCGGCGTCCGGGTCCCCCATGGTGCAGGCGGACCAGCAGTTCAACCTAGCGATACTAAAGGAGGACTGGGAGGCAGAGGCTCAACTCGACACGGAGCACACACATGCCGCTACCATCGAGGTCTCCTGCTGGTGGAACCGGATGTCGTGGATGTGAACCAGGGGGCGGAGGCTCAACTCTATGCCGAGCACGTGGATGCCGCTGCCACCGAGGCCCTCCTGCAGGCGGAACCGGACGTCCTGGACTTGAACCCGGTGGCAGAGGCTCTACTCGATGCAGAGCGCGCGGATGCCGCTGCCAACGAGGCCCTCCTGCAGGTGGAACCAGATGTCCTAGACTTGAACCAGGCAGTGGAGGCTCAACTCGACGCGGAGCGCGCAGATGCCACTGCCATCGAGGCTCTCCTGCAGGCGGAACCGGACATCCTCAACTTGAACCGGGCGGTGCTCTTATCCGTGCAGAGCGCCCGCACGCTCCACGTGAACGAGTAGCTGGAGGCCAAGGACAAGCACTGTGCGGACACACACGTCGGCAACTACGGCTGGTTCATGCTGGCAGCCAAAGATGACGAGGCCGTCTCATTCTGCGAGCAATGAGAGTTTTTCTTTACGTTGTTCTTAGGGATCTTTTGTTGTGTAAAAACATATATTGTTATGCAAGTCACTTGACTTTCATCATTTGGGTCAGTCTACCATTCTAGGCGGTTGGATGAATATCCTACGTCTCCTAACCCTTCTTCCTCACCACTTCTTCTTCCCCAACAGACAAACGCACGGGCCGTACGAATCCTACCCAACATGTGGTTGGATAAACATAATGTATGAACAAAAATTATCTGTCAGTGGTAGCACGTGTCAGTGAGGGTGCGTTCCCTTGGTTGGGCTTGCGGCGTGTAGGAGTGACTGTGTGAGGGTGTGGTGCGACCGCGGCATGCAGGAGCGACCGTGTGAGGGTGTCGTGCGACCGCGACAGCCATGCATAAGTGTACCTCCTTTTCATTTTGAAAACATTAGGCAAGCTTGGCAAAAATGTGTGGCGAAGTATGGCAATGCAAGGCCTAGACCCAAACAAGATAAGGACGTACGTACTAGGAGTACTAGTGTTAAAAAAGAAAGGTGGGTTTTCCTTCACGGGATTAATTGATACAAATCCTCGTTTGACGTGTCAATTAATGTGTATTTTTTATACAGCACCCAAAGAGCTAACCATATCACTCCTCATCGCTTGATTAATGCAGTGCAATGCAAACAAACCTTCTCACTTCTGCATGCATGCAAGGGTATATTAATGTCCTTGGTTGCTAGTACGAGGCAAACCCCATCAAGTTTTCCTCGATTATTGTTAGTGGCCTTTGGCAAATTGTAATTTTGATATATTAGCCTTGTGTTCAAAAAAATGGAGGTAGTAACTATTTGACTTCCTTCCCCATTGCGGTGACGTCGACGATATCTCGAACGTTGTGGTTTGGCAAAGTGCGTTCGGCAGAGAACACCATTGAGGGAGACCACGGTAAGTCATTCGCAAGTGTCACCTGCAAGCCGAGACAACCGCCTTATTTGCATCCAGGAAGTTTGTTGAACCAAAGGACATGTAAATGTACTAGTACTACTAGTACACAATAGCGTCGTCCATCCAGCTTAGTGCGGTGAGGTGGTTTCTCGAAGAAGATGATGGAGAAGCGGAGTCGGTGAAGAGTGAAATGATGGTTACTTCATCCTTGCTTTGTGATTTGACGCCTCACTGCTTTGTGATTTGTGATAGAAGGGACAGGGGAGTAGACTCTGTGCTCTATACTGTACATGCGTCCAAGCACGGGAGAAAGAGGAGAGACGTTGCATTTTTCTATTCCTTCAATCAATCAATCAGGGAGCTTCGGTTCCATCTTTTTGGATTTGGCAGCACCGTCCACAATGGTTCCCATCGATGACAGAAGCTATTTTCGCATTTGGCTACACATTGTGGATGCCCTTAACCGTACCACTTGGTTTTGCTCTTGTGTGCTATCTATAAAAATCTCAATTATATTGATCTAAAAATTATAGAATCAAGATTAGTAAAAAGGAGGTGATTTTGCCACGCAGATGGCAGGGGAGGTTTCTTATTTTTAGAGGATGTTGGCCTGGCGGTTTGCTAACATGCGGTCCCACGTGTGAGTGCTTTACCAAGCCGATCCGCGTCCCACATGAGGCAGAACAACGGCAGAAGCAACACGTGGTTAACTTGAAGAAGATGAGGGAGAAGTGGATTCAGCAATGAGTGAAATGATGGTTGCTTTATCCCTCCAACTTCTTTTTTTACTAGCATTATTATTACTTCGTCCCTCCAACTTAACTGCGGGAAAGGTGCAGCTTTGTGATTTCACGCCTCATTGCTCATTACGACGCCGGCGCCATGACTAGGGTGCTTCACCCCTGCTGCTCTGCATCGTATTTCGGTATGGCACATGGACCCGGTAGCTCGATGTCCCACATGTCGGTGAAAGGGACTAAACATTTATGAAAGCGAGCGCTCCACTCTTACGACGGAGGTGTACACGACACGGCGGCCTAGTGAACTGTCACTTGTACTATATAGTACTATAGTTTTGTTGTTTCGCATGATCCATCGATACAAACCCAATTAAACAGGAAAGGGCAGGATTTTTCCCGCGTGGTAGATGATACTGGCCATACATTTCAAAGGCAATTTTAATGTATGCAAACTAAATAATTAAGTAACAATATGATATCTAGTAATACTAAAAACACATATGATTTACTGTGTTAGAGTGTAGTAGTAGTGTTGTATTGCAGAGTTGTTAGATGTAACATGCGAGAATGTGTAGAGATGTAGTTTTGGAGGGCCTACAGAGAGAAAGCATAATACGGTCACCGAACTTAAGAATACGCTCATTACGGTCACTATATATGTTTTGCGGTGATTATATGGTCACTTGCTCACCATTCAGCATCAGATTGCATTCTGTTGACCGGCCAAATAGTCTGTGTGGCACCATGTTGACTAGATAAATTGACCATGTTCTTTGTGGGTCCCACCTGTCAGTTCGCATAGGAAAAAGGTCAGATAAACACAAATTTACGCAGGCATGACAAGACTCCAACCCGTGCGAGGGAATCACCTGGTTGTGTATGTGTCTGTCAGGGCCTGATGTGTGCGCATGCACATGTAGGTTGAGCGCTTGAGCATGGGAGTGTGTGTTGGTCGTGTGGTGTGTGCATGCATGCATGCGTGTGTGCGTGTGAGTGTTGCGTGCGTGTGTGGATGTGTGTGTACATGTGAGTGTTGCATGCGTGCATGGCTACATGTGTTCTTGTGTGTGTGTTGCATGCATGAAGTTCATGTGCATGCGTGCGTGTGTGTATAATCACCACACCAGCTACTGTGTGTTAAAACATACAACTCAACATACCAATACAAGCCACCTTGTCCGTTGTGCCCGTGGTCATGACTTTGAACCACCGTCTAATATTTTTTTGTCCTTTTTTCATTCTTACTAGAAAGATGCCCGTGTGTTGCACGTAACATCAAGATACATTTGTATGACTAGTTTATCTTGTGAGAGAAAAGGATGAATGAGGGAAGGCCTTATTTGCAAATGTGGAGAGGTGTGGGGGTACCTTTTCGCAAAATTGTCATAGTTCCCTTCCTATCTGTCAGATATAAATCGGGCGGCCTATATTGCAGGATGGCAGGCACACCATCATCACCAACTCTGTTTTTTATAAGAGTGTAGTTATAAGAGTGTAGATGTAGAGTAGATACAAGTCAACAGGTGGGCCCAATGGTAGTGAGATAATGTGATGCAACACTAGAGGTGCCATGTGGAGCGTTTAACTGGTCAACTAGTCGTGTCTTGAGCAAATACAGAGTTGTACGATGAGCCCATGACTGTACAATAACCACAAAACATAAATGGTGACCATAATGAGTGGATTTTGAAGTCCAATGTACGTATCGTGCTTTCTCTTCAAATAAAATGATCGTCACTGTATATATCGTGAGAGAAAGATGAAACATGCGTGAATGTGCTGGGGGCTTACTTTTAGAGGACCTGGAGATAGTTTGTGTACGTACGTGAAAGGGGCGTAGAGGGGGTGTGTGCGATGGAGAGAGAGATGCTCTTCTTTTCTCTTTATTATGACTAACTTTATATATAGTATAAAAATATAAAAAATCACAGTGCGGAATAAATATAATTATGGGCACCATGCAATGCGAATAAACGTTCTCCTCCATATAACTTTGTAATATTGTATATATATTTAGAAATTCTAAAAACAAATTTGGCCACAATTTATTCAAAAGGAATGTTGTATGCAAAATAAACGTGAAGAGAGGGATTTTTAGATCAATGGGGTACGTGATGTAACATGTGTGAATGTGTAGTTGATGTATTTGGCAGGGCCTAGAGAGGTATGTGTCTATATTACATATTCGAGAGAGACATGGATAGAGGGGTCAGCGGGGGGAGGGGGCGTGGGAAAGATAGCACGAGAAATGAGAGAGGTCTAGAGAGAGAGAGAGACGAATATGATGTCACGGCAAGAGATTCCCTTGAGTGTGTATATGCAAGGGGTGAGGGGATAGAGGCACGAGGAAAAAAATTGTGTGGTGTCTGTATTGGTATGTGTGGATGTGAGAAGATAACGAGACCTGGGGGCAGAGGGTGTGTCACCATGTGATGTCCAGTGGGTCGAGGTGAGGCCCTTGGTCCGGTTCCGTCCTGTAACACATTGGTCGGCCCGTGACGCATTTAGGGAGAACCATGGATGACTAGTCATACAAGACAAAGATAGCAGAATTGTGAAGGACTCTGTGTCCACTAACAAAGCCGGCTAGGACTTGTAACCCTAGGTTCTCGGACTAAGGTAACCCCTTATCTTTGATATTACTATTCATCCAACCTAACTTTAAGGGGCATCCTACAGAATGCTCTGCTAGAATCATACTCATCGATTAGGAAGAGACGTGTGAGACAATACGTGAGAGACAGGCCTAAAGATAATGTGCGTACAGGAGACACGTAGGCTTGTCTATGTATATAGAAAGGGTCGATGGGGATTGTGTGTGTGTATGCTTGTGAGAGGAAGAGTGCTTATGATAAAGGTTAGTGAAAACAGTCGTAAATGGTTACAAGAGGGAGGGAGGGTTATATCGAGAGCATGTCTGCGAGAGAGACACCTCGAGAGAGAGTGTGTGAGCATGTGTGGGAGACCACCGACGGAGAGTGAAACTACACGTAAAAGACTGATGTACACATTTATTAAAGATATAAATTGTATCCAAATATTTGGATGGGATCATGATAATTGCAATTCGCGTAAGGAGCGGTCATTGATCCGTCATACATCTAGATTCTATCGAATTTGAGCATGTTTATGCTATTATTCGACATAATTGATCCACATAGTTAGTATTTTGAACTCCACACAATGCATCGCTTTAGCAATCGAATATAAACGTGAGTATAGTTCATGTTGTGTGTCTAAAGCACATTATACATACGAAAGTTACACAATGAACATTATAAATAGCTAGCTATGAACTAGCATACATTTGAATTCAACTTAAGGTGGCTTAAAAAATCTAATTCAACATGAAGTCCATTCAATTATTTGAATTCCATATCATGGCATTTGTAAATCATACCTAAATTATGGGGGCACCAATCTTAGCTCTAATTTTGTACATAATAGCACATATGGTCGTGTACAAAATAGATTCAAATTTAGCTCCTCCATTCCAAAATAATTGTAGTTATAGGATTTTCAAGTGTCAAAATTTCAAAAAGAATCGGATAATTTAATGAGGTTTTCAAACATACAAGGTCAAATTTAACGTTATCTATTTAGGTCAATCCTCAAAGTTCAAGATTACTCTAAACGTGAATGCTTCTGTTTCAAAATTTCAAACGAAGCGCCAAAAGAGCCTCTACTCGCCCGAAACCGCGTGAGACCAATGTTTGCTAGTAGAAGGAAATTACTTTTCTAACTCTGACCCATGAAACCTACCGGCCCAACGTCCAAAGGTCTAAACTGGGGTAGGTTTGCAGCTTCATCTAGACGCCACGCAACCGCCTCCGAAAAACATTCATACACAATGGCCGCCTAAGCACACATGCGCGCGGCCGAAATTGCTACCACCAACTATTTGGGACACCTGGGATTACCATCCTACCCCCGACCCGCAGTTGGTCCGAAATTTAAGAGGGGGGAAAGTTTGTACTTTCCCCAAATTTCAAACAAGCGTGTCACATCTGTTCAAAAAAGCCAAAAACAAGCGCGTCCCAGACCGAAACATGGTTCTCCCTTAGCTCCCCCCCCCCCTGTCCGATTCCCCATTCGTACTCCGTCGGAGCCAAAACTACCTCTCCACCAGCCGCGAAACCCCGGCGTCCTCCGTCCACCACCCCATCCCACCCATCAACCGCCGCCCTCCTCCATCACGCCGAAGCTCATACCCCGACGTCATCGTCCACCGCAACCTCAACCGCAACACTCTCCAAGGCTAGTAGTTGAAGCCGAGGCCGAGCCCTCCATACCCGAGCTAGTTCAACCACGCCATCCGATGCCTCACCGCTGCCGCTCCAACTTCGACACCGTCCACCGCACCGGAGTTGTTCCTGCTACGCCGTCCTTCGCCGCCTCGGATCTGCTTCCCCTCCGTCGACATACGGCCACGGCAACACAGTAAACAATTTGGCCATGGGTTCGTCCAAGCCTGCACCCTCCTCCAAACATCGGTTTCCCTGGTAAAAAGAAGAAGATCGGCGCGACATATCAAGGCGACCACACTGGCAACCGGAAATGGTACTCCTCTTCCCTTATTCATGCAAATCATATGTGTCTGCTTGAACGGTATTCATCCCACAGAAGACACTAGTTGACCGCTTCTTCTTGATACTGGATGTTCCTAGTAACTCGCGATGCACAAGGTTTCTCCTCATATACTATTTCACCTTAGGTAGAGGTCCGTCGCTTCCCTGGATTTCAATTTCTGGTCAGTTGATTCCTAATTAACGGAAGCATTCCCCGGCGTAACAGGAGCTAGTCTGCCTATTACACCGGGGAAGCAACACTTCGGTGTTTATCTTGGGCGTGTGGGGCCTAGAGCTGTTGGCGCCCGATCTGGAGGTCGGCCGGGATTAAAGGGATGGCCTGGGGGCGATGCCAAGCATGGTGGTGGTGTGAGGTCTAGGGGAGGGCGGGGCGGCGCAGGCAGGGGACTGGGCCGGTGGTCACTGGAGGTTCGAGAAAGAGCATCAACAGTGACTGGCGGGAGGTAGACGAAGGCCATCTTCTCGTTCCTTATAGATTGGATGGTTCATAAAAATCGACTGACCTATTTATTTTCAGTCGCATGTTATCTTGATAGAACCACACGTGGTGGTGTGCTGGAGGAGTACCTGCATTTCCTGTGCTCATATATCACAAAATCATATGGAGTAGAATCTAATTTTGTTTTCCATGCAATGTTGTAGATCTATCATATGTCTCCTGTCATTTATTTTTCAGCCACCTGCTATCTGCTACTTTTACAGTGCACTAGTTTTGCACACACTTCACCCATAGTCCCACTATTGTGTTTTTATGTAAGGGTATTTCAGACTCTGCTGCTATGAGAGAAGCAAAAAAGAAAAGAGAGAAGTCGCTCCAGCGTCGTACGCGGATAGGCCAGACACATTTCAGCCTTATAATAGGTGCAGCGTCAGCAGATGGAGATGGTAAACGTAGCTCAGGAGTTGATGACCTCGCTAGCAATGAACCACCATCCCAGGTGCTTGCTTAACTTCACGGTGCCATATGTGGTTGCATGTTGCATATGGTGTCTAGCTTGTATTCGAAAGGCCGAAGTCAGTCTTTATTAAGATAAGGAAAGATATTTTTTACATGCACCACCATCCCGTGAGCACCAGAAGACAAATAGCTAGTCAGGGCACTGGCCGAGCCAGTGACAAGCCCAACACAGACAAGCAGTACCGGGAAGCCAGCTAAAAAGCCACAATGGTGGAGAAGCAGCCCGCCTCTCACCAGGCTCTCAGGTCCTAGATGATCATGCTCACCACTCCAGCCAGATGCCTAGCTTGTATTGCTTCCAATTTGGTTAAATTGCATCTGCTTAGCTAACACATTATACCTTTGAATATGACATGCCTTCCTGTTTTTACTACATACGAGTACATCTGCCTATTAACCATGTTTTTACATCAAACTAATGTTCTTGTGTATCCCTCATCAATCACTTAGGATGAGGCAGTCAGGCCAATGGACTACTGTGAGTAAAGATCCCCATTTAAACAATGCAGCATTAGCCTCCCGACATGATTCTCAAGAAATGGCAAGGCTAGATGATGATAGTGAACGTAGCTCTATAGTTGATTACCGCATTTCCCATACACTAGCATCGCATGTGCTTGCTCTAACTTGGCAGTGTGATATGTGGTTGCACATTGCATATGGTGTCTAGATTGTAATTCTTCCAATCTGGTTAAATTGCATGTGCTATTCTGCATAGTTTATACATTATACCTGTTAATGTGTCATGCCTTCTTGGTTTTAGTACATAGTACATCTGTCTATTAAGCATGTCCTTACATAAAACTATTGTTTTTTTGTATCCCGCATCAATCAATATGACAAGACATGTTTAGTATATGCAGTATGATATTAGTTGCATATTTCATATGATTTATAGCATGCGCTGCTTCTAATTTGATGAAATGCCATTTATGATGGGATGCTTTTAACTTGGCAGCGTCATATTGATTGCATATTTCATGTGGTGTCTAGCTTGCATTGCTTCTAATTTGTTGAAATGGCCTCTGCTTAGTTTACACAAACAGTTGTGAATATGCCATGCCGTCCTGTTTTTCGTACATATTCCATCCTGGTATCATGTGTTTGCCTTACATCAAAGTAGTGATTGTCAGTATCATGCACGAATGAGTTCTGAAGAGTGAATTTTATTGCTTTTTCTTGTCGGTTTTACATGACAATTCAAAATCCATAAAGAGGAAGGAAGTTAGCAAGGCAGCGAATAAAGGTGCTCCTTCCAAACTGAGGGCCTCTACAGATTCAACTCCTCCATCCCCCCAAGATGATTTCCAAGACAACACATGCATAGACACTCAACATAGCTGTGTTGATGATGAGCACGTCTCCTCTAGTGCACCATCATAGGCGCTCCCTCTAACTTGGCACTGTTATATGTGGTTGCATGTTATGTATGATGTCTAGCTTGTATTGCTTCTAATTTTGTTGAATTCCATCTGCTTACTTTACACATTATACTTGTGAATAAGACACGTGTTCCTATTTCTAGAACATACAATATCTGTCTATCACACCATGTTCTTACATCAAAGTACTAATGTTGCGTAACCTGCAACAATCACTTATCATAAGACACATTTGACTTGGGAGTGTGATATAGATTACATCTCGCATTCTTTTCTAGCTTGTACTACTTCTAATTTGTTGAAATGGCACTTACGACGAGACAGTTTTAACTTGGTAGAGTGATATTCATTGCATCATTCATATGGTGTCTAGTTTTCATTGCTTCTAATTTATTGAAATGCCTTCTCCTTAGTTTACACATCATAAGCTGTGAATATGCAATGCTGTGAATATGCAATGGCACTAATGACGAGAGACCTTTAACTTGGTAGTGTGATATTGTTTGCATCTTGCATCTGAATTATTTCTTGTACTACTTCACATTTGTTTAAACGCCATTTATGATGAGACACTATTAACTTCGCAGAGTGATATTTGTAGCATCTTTCATATGGTGTCTACCTTCCATTGCATTGCTTCTAATTTAGTGAAAAGTCTTCTGCTTAGTTTACACATCATAGTCCTAGTTATCTCATGCCGTCCTATTTTCGTACATATTACATCCTCCTATCATGTGGTTGTCTAACATCAAAGTTCAGTTTGTCTGTATCACGCATCAATTTGTTCTAAAGAACTAAATTTTTATTCGTTTTTCTTGTCGGCTTGACTTAACATGGCATAGAGAAAAGAGGAAGCAACACATATTGACAGGGAACGGGAAGCGGAAGAATCCTGCAGAGTCTGCTGGTACTGATGGTGCAATAGAATATTAAAGTTCAGCGGAAAATTGTACAAACATGGTATCCCGTGCTACACGAGCTACAAAACAAGCCAAACAGAAACAAATAGCTGCCACCAAACAAGCAGAGACGGCCCTAGTTGTTGCAACACCTTCCACCGTACCACCAGCTGCATGATTTACTCGTTGGTCAACTCAGCTAGCAGCATGTTCCCAAGCTCCCTTGCCAACTGACACTACTTCTGAAGCACTCTTGGAACAAGATGAGTTGGCAAGTTTAGATGAACTTTGTGAGCTTCAACAAGAAGAAGGTAGTTGCTGGAGTCAAGTTACAGTTGCATGCTTCTTTATATGTAGTCTCATAGTTTGATGTACACTACCCATTTCCTATGTTCGTTGTTGGACTAGCACCTAGGCGCAAGAGGAAACCAACATCAGGGATAATGCTTGATAGGTTAACTAAACCTAACGGAGGAAGAATGAAGATCCTTTTTGAGGCAGGTTTAAAAATGCCACGTGATGCTACAGATTCAGCCAAGTAAGTATCAGAGGCAACGATTGCCGTTAGGTGTCATGTATGTATTCTCCCAACATGGATTCTGTACATGAATGACAAAGACGAAACCCACTTCAAGACATTCCTCGACCATTTATCTATAAGTATGGTTATATATGGAAACTAGTAATATCGTCTTGCTCTGTCCCATACTTTCTAGGTTGCTGATAATGAGACTCCCATAATTTTCAACAGATGAGGTTCAAGTTGGATAGCCAAGATGATGCAACCAGACAAGCTTGCACCCATTTTTTCAAGTCTACTTTGCGACAGTATCGGTATAATTTGAGGAAAACTCACTTTGAAGGCAAGGCTAACAGTGAACTTGCCCAAACATCTGTAGTGGAAAATATATCGAATGAAGACTGGAGAGGCCTCGTTAAACACTGGTCTAATCCAAAGTATCAGGTACATTATATATATGTGATCAGATCACATGTTGAAGTCCTATTTACGCATGTGCCACACAAATCTATCTTCTTGTAGGTGAACTATTCAAAGAACAAGGCCAACCATATGAAAGTGAAATTCCAACATACGACAGGATCTCGTAGCTATAGTGCACACTACGAGGCTCTTGTAATTAGCTACTGTTTCACTATTTTCGCTCTACGATATTATCAGATCTATATTGACTTGTTCCAAATGCAGAGGAAAGCCCATAAGGACCAAAAAGTACCTGAACCAAATGTTGTGGAAATCTTCAAGGACTGTCACACCAGCAAGACGAAGGGCATGACTACACCAGTCAAAGCCGTTGTTGTAAGTCCTTAATCCTCATGCCTTTTAACTACTACTTACTCTGACTCGTGCCTTGAATTGCATGGTTTGCAACCAATGTCTATTACTCTTTTCAATTTTATACACAATTGTCTTAGCGTATCATTGCACCTTACAAGGTTTAAAAGAGAGGAGTGATGTTCCTTTGATCTTGATCTGTAATCTAGTTCCGTGCTGGACATGCCCACACAATGTTACAATTGCACCTTACAATTGGAGGCCCTACTGGAGGAGCAGGGCGGTTGCCTCCTGGGTGAGAGGCCAGCCCCCCGCGTCGTCCCTCTATAAAAGGGGGCAGGAACGGTGTGTTTGCCCAGACACTTCCCTTCTCCCATTTCCAAGTTTCCCTGCTCGCCATGGTGAGAGTGCATGGACATGGTGGTGCTCCAACGGTGGCGACGAGAGCTTCTGCTCGACAGCGTATCCCCCCCCTTCGGAGAACGCGGTGGTGGAATCCATCCTAAGAGGAGGAGGGAGGGGCGAGGTCGTTGATACGTCTTTAACGTATCTATAATTTTTTATTGTTCCATGCTATTATATTATCTGTTTTGGATGTTTATGGGCTTTATTATACACTTTTATATTATTTTTGGGACTAACCTATTAACCGGAGGCCCAGCCCAAATTGTTGTTTTCTTGCCTATTTCAGTGTTTTGAAGAAAAGGAATATCAAACGGAGTCCAAACGGAATGAAACCTTCGGGAGAGTTATTTTTGGAACGGAAGCAATCCAGAAGACTTGGAGTAGACGTCGGGGAAGCTTCGAGGTGGCCACGAGGCAGGGAAGCGCGCCTGCCCCCTGGGCGCGCCCCCACCCTCGTGGGCCCCTCGTGGCTCCCCTGACCGACTTCTTTCGACTATATATATCAATATACCCTAAAAACATCGGGGAGAAGAATAGATCGGGAGTTCCACCACCAGAAGCCTCCGTAGCCACCGAAAACCAATCTAGACCCGTTCCGGCACCCTGCCGGAGGGTGGGAATCCCTCTCCGGTGGCCATCTTCATCATCCCGGTACTCTGCATGACGAGGAGGGAGTAGTTCACCCTCGGGGCTGAGGGTATGTACCAGTAGCTATGTGTTTGATCTCTCTCTCTCTCTCGTGTCCTTGAGGTGATACGATCTTGATGTATCGCGAGCTTTGCTACTATAGTAGGATCTTATGTTGTTTCTCCCCCTCTACTCTCTTGTGATGAATTGAGTTTTCCCTTTGAAGTGATCTTATCAGATTGAATCTTTAAGGATTTGAGAACACTTGATGTATGTCTTGCATGTGCTTATCTGTGGTGACAATGGGATATCACGTGATCCACTTGATGTATGTTTTGGTGATCAACTTGCGAGTTCCCTGACCTCGTGAACTTATGCATAGGGGTTGGCACAAGTTTTCATCCTGACTCTCCGGTAGAAATTTTGGGGCACTCTTTGAAGTTCTTTGTGTTGGTTGAATAGATGAATCTGAGATTGTGTGATGCATATCGTATAATCATACCCACAGATACTTGAGGTGACATTGGAGTATCTAGGTGACATTAGGGTTTTGGTTGATTTGTGTCTTAAGGTGTTATTCTAGTATGAACTCTATGATAGATTGAACAGAAAGAATAGCTTCATGTTATTTTACTACGGACTCTTGAATAGATCGATCAGAAAGGATAACTTTGAGGTGGTTTCGTATCCTACCATAATCTCTTCGTTTGTTCTCCTCTATTAGTGACTTTGGAGTGACTCTTTGTTGCATGTTGAGGGATAGTTATATGATCCAATTATGTTATTATTGTTGAGAGAACTTGCACTAGTGAAAGTATGAACCCTAGGCCTTGTTTCAACGCATTGTAATACCGTTTACGCTCACTTTTATCATTAGTTACCTTGCTGTTTTTATGTTTTCAGATTACAAAAACCTTTATCTAGCATCCATATTGCACTTGTATCACCATCTCTTCGCCGAACTAGTGCACCTATACAATTTACCATTGTATTGGGTGTGTTGGGGACACAAGAGACTCTTTGTTATTTGGTTGCAGGGTTGCTTGAGAGAGACCGTCTTCATCCTATGCCTCCCACGGATTGATAAACCTTAGGTCATCCACTTGAGGGAAATTTGCTACTGTCCTACAAACCTCTTCACTTGGAGGCCCAACAATGTTTACAATAAGAAGGTTGTGTGGTAGACATCAGTCGTGTTCATCGTGGCGCTCGAGGAGGAGGAGGACGGGGAGGCGCTCCGGCTGTGCCTCCGTCAGACACTCCTCCTCCGTTGGAGGTCCATGTTGGGTCCCAACCTCGGGAGTTCTTCATCAGGCTGTGCAAGCCTCTGCGCGGTCGCCTCCGCCTTCCTACTCCATTCGTAAGGGAGATGGTGCTTGAACAACCGCGAGTGTTGAGGCTGCACATGAGGGGTTGCGGGAATGGCAGCTTCCGGGTAGACGTAGACTTTCCCGGGCCCCATGTTATGTCCTTACGCCAAGGCTGGAAGACATTTGCTCGTGCCCATAGCTTGTCGGTAGGACACATCCTCCATTTTAAGTTAATGAAGGATGATTTCATGTCCATCAAAGTTTTTGGGAGCTCGCGTTTTCACTTAGGGTGCTGCACGGAAAGATCAACCGACGACGAAAGCTCCTCCTCGAGCGACAGCGATGAGGAGCACAATGATGGCGATGACGGTGGCGCCAACTCGAAGGACGATGACTTTGACTCCGGCTGAGCACCAGCCGGACCGTCATCGTCAGGCAGAGGCAGCACCATCTGCATCTCCGGACCGACAAGGTGATTTGCCGGGGACTTAGGAGTAGAGGTGGGGGTGGTGCCTCCGACTCCTCCAGCAGCCTTCCACCTGGGCCCCGGCAGGCTTCCCCACAGGATGCAGCTTCGTTGGTCTTGTCGCGCCCTGCTGGCCCTAGTGGTGGCAGTTGACTGGTCATTTCCGCCATGCTCTTCATCATCACCTTCGTTGGTGCCCTCCCACCCCTGCCAGGCTAACTCTCATGCAGCAGACGGCAAAGATCTGGCTGATGGCTAAGAACATATTTGCCATCAGCCACCTCTTTGCCTTCTGCTAGCAGACGACAAAGAGGGAGGTTGGCCCACTGGCTGGTAAACCCTAACGGCCCCCTCTTTGTCGTCTTCTAGCAGAGGACAAAGAGCAATGCGGCGGACGGCAAAGAGGGGGCAAACAGCAAAGCTTCAATTTAACTAACGGTCGCGCCCCCACCGTCGTCCTCTCTTTCTCTTTCTCTCCCTCTTTCCTCCCCAACAACAACCGCCGCCCCAACAACCCGCCACCGCCCCGTCGCCCCACCGGCCCACCCCCGGTCCCATCCCCTCTCTGTCTCTCCCCCCACCTCACCCAGGCACCACCCTAGCCATCCCCGCCGCCCCCTGTTCCCGACCATGCCCATCCCTACCCCCCGGAGCAAGGCTCGCTGCAGGCCCCTACGCCCGCC
>NC_041386.1:244486290-244507170 GCF_002162155.2 Triticum dicoccoides | reverse complement strand
TAGCCCGCCCCGCCCCATCACCGGATGAAAGTGCAACTAATCCCTGGGTGGTTTTGGTAATTCTTAACAACATGTAGCTCATCGAACTAATATTGTTTCAAGATAATCATTTCATAAAGTTCAATGATTGGCATGGCATGGACTAGAGTGTGGACCCCTCAAAATACTAAGGACACATATTGGCAAATGCTCAAGACTCTACATTTTCATTTTAGTGATCCAAGATCACATTCAGTCCATAGGAATAGCCAATACTATTAAAAGGGGATGAGGTGTTGCTTAATGATTTGCTTGTCAAAATGCTTAGTGATATGCTCCAAAAGCGCTCAACCACTTTTTCATTTTCACATACTAGTTGACCCGTTACGCCAAATGGCGCAGAGACTTACTGCAGACATCTTGTCAATGAAAATAGTTTCATGCTACAAGAACCTTCAATTAAATCATGCTATTTTTTAAACATGTTTATTATGTTGTTAAATAATAGTCTGGGAAAAGGGAAAATTTTCATAACATGAATATCTCAGTTTGAAAATATGGGCACTATGATGAGAGAGTAAAGTTGGCATGGTTGTATTTTTTAGCAAGTTTGGAAACATGGTTATCATGATGAGAAAGCTGGCCATGCATATTTTTCCTAAAAAAGAGGGAAATATAAGAAACCTAAGAAAAAACATGTCTTTGTAGTGCATATACAGAGATATAGGGATTAGGAGGTATTAGGATATCCCATATGTGATTTAGCCCAACCCACGTAGCGACAGGGGACAGAGCGAGTGAAGACTGTCTATCCCCTTCCTTTCTTTCTCGGTTCGTCAGCTGGGTAGCAAATGGCGCAGAGACCCACTGAATCCATGTTCAGCATGAAAATAAATTCCATATTTTAGTTGTTTTAGTAGCGGGCAAGCATATATGATAACAAATTTAACCCCCTTTAATAAAAATAGACTTTTCATCTACAATTAGATATACCTACACATTTTAATTTGGTAGTAGAGTCCCATTTCAAGACCATGTCATGTTGAAAAAATGAGTATTTTTCAGTAATTTCCCGTTGCGCCAAATTGCGAACACACCATATGTGCTTTGAAAATATTCCATTTATCAGTGTTGAGCAAGCACATATGGTTACTATTCTAACCACTGTATAAACAAAATGAGCGGGGGCTTGTATAAGGGTAACCAAAGTTCAAAAGAAAAAAGTGTTATATAAACAAAATGAGCGGGGGCTTGTATAAGGGTAACCAAAGTTCAAAAGAAAAAAGTGTTATATGTGTTGTTTTTCCGATGATTTGGGTCTTGGAACACCTGAATAGGCAAGCACAGTATTGCAAGTAAGAAAATGTGAAACATTGCTAATAACTTGCCTCATATACATGATAGTTTTAGGCCATACAAGCAGTGGGGAAAAGAAAAGCAGTCTATATGTGATGAAGCAAGCCTAAGTCAAATAGGTAATGCCCATACAACAAAATTCATTACAATGGATGGATTTCAGTCCTAAAACTGGAAAGTAAATATGCAGAACAGAAGTGAATCATAGAACGTGGTTTATACAACTTCATAATATACTTAATATCCTGGCAGCACCATATCCATACTACTTGAGGAACTAAATAATCAAATGACAATCACACATGAGTTGTAGGGTTTTATCGTTTCCACTTTACAATCCGAACAAAACTATATAGTTGATCTGCAAGTAATTACATGACACGACAATGGCTTCAACAAATATCCATCTTTTATGGCATAAACACATATAATTGATTACAGTCAGTAATGAGAAGTGATGGTAGCTCACTCTATAACATCGTCCACACCAGGAAAATATGGTAAAGCAGTCAGATCCCTCGACAAATATGATATGAAAATCTTGGAAAGAGAACTATTTGGAGAACAAACTTACATGTAAAGATGTGTTATGGCCTGTGAAAATGGAATAGTGTTATGTCACACTATTTGGCTATTGCTATAGAAAAGCTGCTGCAACAATAAAAAGAAAAACTAAAGAATTGCTCTTATGCGCAATATAATGCCTGGTCATCAATATTTTGCATCAAATCTCAGCAAATGCTCTAAATACATATATCAAGAACTTCTTCTAATACTCTAGTAACATAATCTAAATTAGCCGATGTGGAATCCTTCAGAACTAATCGGCCGACATAAAGCCGGTGAAATCAATAACATAACAGAACAATAATTAAATGCTTAGTATTACTTAAAGGTATTTTATTTACATATCTATAAAGCCATCGGCACCTGACATTATCAAACTATAATAATCAGTATGTCATACTACACATTTATTTAACTTGCAATAAAACTTCAACAAACATATCAACTAATGGTAACTGGTGTATGCCATGCAGAGAAAATTGCACTCTGGTAGAGGAACGACATGCTAGAAGCTGACAAAAGTATTACAGATTGACAATAAATAATAGATAGATCCGTCAGTACCCACCGTTGTTGGGACTATCAAATTAAAATTCCATATCTATCAGAAAACTGACAAAGCTTGAGGGAATCTTAAATACGAAGAAATGACATGTGCAGAGGGGCCATACATACCGATTAAGAAAACTCACTTTTTAGCAACCAGACTCCCTTCATTCAACGAAGGAGAGGTGGGGGCATGGTCATGGGATTCGGGCTTTGGAGCGGTAGGGCTGAAAATAGAGAAACCATACACATCATAAAGATGATGTACTTCGACAGCCATGCATAGAGAAACACATCCTCGGCACCCTTCTCTTTGCCGCCGCCAAACAGGAGCCGGTGGTGAGGCGCCGGCCGGCCGGCGTCACCTCTCCCACTCCACCGCAAATCTGTTAGCAATGCCTGACCTCCGCCCACCGTCGTATCCCCTCTCCTCTGCAACGGCTTGCTCTCTCCTCGATCAGAACTAATACATCAGGAAATATAAAGAATTAGTCCCTAAGCATCAACTGTACTGATGCAGCAGACACAGCTTCATATTCTGGATTTTAAGTTCATCATACTTTGTTTGGAAAAACATTAGAATTTCATCAAAGGAAACAGTTTAAACTTAACTGTATTTGCTAGTCTTGAAGTAAATTATCTCTGTGGGATTGACAAAAATCTGTCACCATTGAAACCAACGTATGGCTGCAAATGTTAATATCCTAGAATCTGCACTGCATCCAGTAAGTTTCTCAATGGTATATATTTTGGAAAACGGAAACGACATGTGCATATTAGGTGAGACTTGCAGGATTATGTGCTAATTATATCTATTTTCCATGACCTGTAGTGTTATGATTCCTTTTTGGTAAATCAATAATGGTTATCCAGTAGCGCCAATACAGAAGAAAGGTTTAAATGAACAATGGTCGGGAAAAGCAATACGGGGAGGTGATCGCTTACATATAAAACACGGGGAGGTGCTTGCTTGCTTCACCTCACCTGAATTTTGAGAAGGTTTTTCTATTATTATTGTGTTGACACTATGACAGCATGTTTACGCCAGGATAAAATCTTGTCAAAATTATCTGTCTAGTTCAAATAGGATATCAAGTTCAATAATATGACAACGATAGTTTATCATCTGCTATTATTATGCTATATGACATGAAGTGTACACATTCAACTGGGCAAAACAGAACATACACAGGTTCGGCAAAAAATTTCCCAGAGCCTTCCTACTCATCCTAGGCACCTCCCTGCCTCTGTCTCTCCCCTAATCAAGCTAACAAAAATATAGACCCAAGTTGTATATGAATCATCCTAATCAACAGCAACATGATTTACATCGTCCCTGCAAGAATTTTATAGCTTGCAGAGCAGCCTGTTCATAGGCAGACAGTGCCCCTGTACCGCCAGTTGCCCAGAAGAACATCCTATCTGACGGCGGGGAGACACTGCTTTGGCTCCACCCCAACAAGCACAACCCCATCGTCAATAATCTCACACACGCATGAAAGAGCGGGCAAACAAAATTGCGCCACCAGGGTCTAAAAAATTGGGATCACAAAAGACACAGCAAGGCACATCCTGGCACAGGAAGCAGTATAAATGAAATAAGCAGCATAAGAAACCGAAACAAACAAATAAAGCACGCACGCAACACCTGGTCAGGTAGCAGAATAAAATAGTAAGTAATATAGAGAAACAAAAAGAAATAAAACAGAAAATGGAGGCATAGAACACAAACTTTGACAGCAAGTCAGGGAACCGGCGAGCTGACAGATCGGTAAACGACAAAGCAAGTGAAGGCAACGACAACTGGACCTGCAAAACAGAAGGAAGCAGGGACCCACATGACGGATAGTGTAAAGCTATCTATCGCCAGAACTACATTTAAGTAAGATCATGAAACTAAAATCTGCTATGCCATTACCTACACAGCCTTTGTATATGTTATCAGATTAGCATGTATGGAGACAACAGAATATACCATGGGATAATTAAGTAACACCAGGGAAACTATTACCAAGGTAATGGGGTTCATAACATACCTGAATGGTGCTATGGGCAAAAATCCATTGTCTACTTCTCTTGAAGCTAACATCTACCCTTTGCCAAGGAATTCTATTCAGGCTTTTGAGGTTAGTTCTGAAATAGGGGACAGATTAATTCAGTTAGGAAAAATATCGTCTTAATCATCCAGGAGAAATGGAAGTATGGAACGGTATTGGATATAATACAAAAAAACACTAAATAACAACAGAACTTTAGCTCCAATGCAAACATGAACCAGCGTAACGACTTCATCATTAGAAACTTGGCATCTATGGTTTCTGCTAGTTTATCAAATCCTTGGACAATAAACAGTACATCATCATGGAAACCCTGGTACTACTATAACTCCAATTCAATATCTTACCTTCCATTTCACTTGTAGTTTTTGCCTGATAAATCATTTCATCCGAAAAATCAACATCCCGAGCCTTTGGTTTTTCCACATATACAACATGTGGATATCTTACATCATCCACCAAATCTTCTTTCTGATGCCAGAGGATTTTGAAACATAAGAACCCTGTTACATACTAGATATGGGCTGATAATAAATAGATCATTACCTTCGGAAGCTCGTGTTGACGGCGTATTGAAGATGTCTTCTAGCCAACAACGACTGAACTTTTACTCAAGGCCATAAAATAAAGTGCTTTAAATTCTGAATTGGTAAATAGATAGACAATATGTTTATATTGATATGCTAAGTACAAATATTCATGGCACAAGGATACAATCGCCACAAACATTTGAGTAAGCAACATAGCGCTTGAAAGAACGAAGAGCTGATCTGCACGTAGAAACAAAGTATAAGATGCTCTGTTTGACACTATTTGATAGTGATAATAGATGGAATTTGAGTGTGGTGACATCATGTACTTTCATAATCACACGACTGATAACAATACCTTGAGTTAAAGCAATAATTTTTCACACATACACACTTGCATTTTCCTCTGCTCCTCTGATATCTTCTGTCAGTGCACCTTGGGTCTCCATGAACCACCAACTTCATCTATAAAATTATTGCATAGACGTAGCCATATTAGTTGATCAGACATGGTAAGAAATAAACAATACAATATTCTTGATACCGATTTAGCTATGCAAAGCATGACCAGAAATTGCAACGAGGTAAGTTCCTAAAGAAGATGCACATCAAAGTGATAAGAGAACTTACATGGGTATCAAAATAATATGATCTCTGTACAAATATATGCCTGTTGTCTTTAAACAGATCCTTTGAAGAAATTTACTGTGAGTAAAAATCTCCAACAATAATTATAGAATCATGTAAACTTTTATTTAGATGTATGTAATCATATAACTAAAACTGTAGAACATACTGCCCTCCTCTAAGTAGCCCACCTTGAGCATTTTTACAAACAACTAGTGCTTAGATCTACAGCCTCAAAGGCAAAACGTGAGAGAGAGAAAATGAGTGCGGGAGAGAGAGAGATGGTTGGGGGCTGACATATGGCATGCCAGGAAAAATTCTTTTCAAAACAAGCCCATAGGAAGTATAATCAGGCATCTTCAGCTGCAAAAGTTTCTTTCAGCAGACTTTTCCATGTTGATATATCTGGATGATCCGAGTTTCAAAATATTTTCTTAGAGACGTTAGGTAAATCTGGCTATAATGGCCCTCCAGATCGTAGGAATGATCCTGCAAAATTCCTTTGTATGCTTGCCTATGTCTCAGTTTCACATGAATTTATACATACCTTCTAGCTCAATTTTTGTGCCTTTTTTTTGAATGCCTATGCATTTATGACCTATATGGCTTTTCTCTTATTATCTGAAGAGTCCTCTAAATTATTTAAGGTTGACTCTTTCCAGAAATGAAATAAAAATGTAAATTTAGTAAGCATGTGGATAAGAATAAAATGAAACTTCCTATCTGCATTAAAACTTCAAGCTCCATACTGAAAAATTAACAGGCCACAACAAATCACTAGAAAGTAGCATTTCATCTTAGCTCTTTGCTCAGGTTATTTTTCCCACCCCTCTCAGTTTGCACTTCCTTATTGATTATTGTTGAATCCATTGTATAACAAAAAAGAGTCACTCAAGGTAAACGTGAACTTTGATCCAAAACTATAAGAACAAGGAAAATCCCTTTTTACCTGTGTTTCTTACGATGGTTTCCCTTTACATATGTGTTGTTGTAGTCAGCTAGCCGTAGATGAAGCATCAAGAACACAAGTCATGATCAAATATTGCTTCCAGATGGAATTTCCTCAAACAAGTTACGTGCACGTGTTGTACTTTCCTGTTGGAAATATGAACAACAACAAACATGTCATAATTGTAATGAAACTGAAGGACGTCTATGAATTTGACATTCAAACTTCATATGGGCATTACTAACTAATCTTCCTCCATATATCTGCAAGTATCCGTGGAAGAAAAACATCTCCAAGTTACGCTGATCTGATTCAAGCTCCATACAAATCCTAAACAAAATCAAATCAGGAGGTACCTCGCGCTTGAATTGGTCTGGACATGGAGGCACCATTTGTGGAGAGAAGCACTTGGGGAGGTCGATGGCGAGCAAGGCCGTGGCAGTAGTGACGATGCAGGACAGAGGCGCGGGGAGAGGAGAGGCCAGCACCGCTGCATTCCCTGCTTGGGAGCCGCTTGGGAGACGGATGTCGCGCGCTCCCGGCCACCCCATCGGGCCCGTGTGGTCCTCCACTCTGCTCTGGCAGCGGCGGGATTAGGCCCTGTGCGGCTATGCTCATCCGGCGACCCCCATCTCCTGGCTTTGCACCCCCCTCGGCCACTTCTCTCCTCTACGCCCAGCCTCCTCCCACCGCTGCTGCTGTCTCTCTATCAGCAAGTAGGTGGAAGAGGAAGGCGAGGTTGAGGCGCCCTGTTCAGATCTTGGCCCTGAAGATTAAACACAAACAAAAAAAGTAAATCAACGGAAAGGAAATGGGAGGAGCAGATCCACGGAAGGAGGTCGGGCGGCTCACGGGGCACCATCTAGGGTCGTCTCCGCCACCGCCTCTACACAGGCTCCCCGCCGGCGGACGACCAGGGCATCGCGCCACCCCGCTTCTCCTCGGCTAGCTCATCAGACGAGGAGGGGCTTGGGGCAGACTAGGAAGGGGGAGGAGGACAAATGCAGGAGGGCGCGGCTAGGGTTCATGGGGTGGCGGCTGAGACGAGGGAGGACCGGAGGAGGGAGAGGTGCGGGCAGGCGGTTGTGGGGATTGGGGGCCAGTGGGCTTTCCAAGAGGCTCAACCAATTAGACCCTCACGCCGACGAACCCAGCCAATACATGACGACCCCACCGATGAAACGGCCCACCGGTCATGCACATGGGAAAGAAATAACATGGTGAAACGTGCAGTGAATATTCAACGGTGGAGGAGAGGCGTGGTGGGAATTTTACCTCAATCTGACGGCAAGCCAAGGAACCGATCAAGGGAGCATCTTCCAAGTGAGTTGGCTAGCCTTTGTATTGTTTTAAATTTAAATATCCTAAACCGGCACCACTGATTTGATCTATCTGGCGCCACCGAGTTAACTTGGCATAGCCATAGCAAGAAACCTTAATCAATTCGGTCTCACCGATAGGGATCTCGGTTTCACCGAGATGCGATTGCAAGCTCTTTGTTTCCCTTCATAACGTTTTGGTCCAACAGAGATGAGTGATCGGTCCCACCGAGTTCGCAAGGCAAACTCTCTGTTTTCTTTTCGTAACGTTTCGGTCTCACCGAAATGAGCAATCGGTCTCACCGAGTTTTCCTGACCAACTCTCTGTTTGCTTATTACTGAAATCGGTCTTACTGAGTTGAAGTATTCGGTCAAACCGAGATCAAGTTATGCACTAACCCTAACGCATCAGTTCGGCCGAGTTGATCATGTCGGTCCCACCAAAAAGCCTAAAGTTCGCATTTTGAACCATATTGGTCTGGCCGAGTTTCACTATTCGGTCCCACCGAGTTTGATAAATTGTGTGTAATGGTTAGATTTTATGTGGAGGCTATATATACCCCTACACCCTCCTCTACATTAGAGAGAGAGAGAGCCATTAGAACGTGCCTACACTTTCAGCATTCATTTTCTAAGAGAGAACCCCTACTCATGTGTTGAGACCAACACATTCCAATCCAACCACAAGAATCTTTATCTCTAGCCTTCCCCAAATTGCTTTCCACAAAAATCATCTTTCCACCATATCCAAATCTGTGAGAGAGAGTTGAGTGTTGGGGAGACTATCATTTGAAGCACAAGAGCAAGGAGTTCATCATCAATACACTATCTATCACCTTTTGGAGAGTGGGGTCTCCTAGATTGGTTAGGTGTCACTTGGGAGCCTCCGTCAAGATTGTGGAGTTGAACCAAGGAGTTTGTAAGGGCAAGGAGATCACCTACTTCGTGAATATATACCCAAGTGAGGCAAGTCCTTCGTGGGCGATGGCCATGCTGGGATATACAACGTTACTTCTTCGTGGACCCTTCGCGGGTGGAGCCCTGCGTGGACTCGCCCAACTGTTACCATTCGTGGGTTGAAGTCCCCATCAACGTGGATGTACGATAGCAACACCTATCGGAACCACACCAAAAATCTCTGTGTCTACATTGTGTTTGATCCCTCCAAACTCCTACTCTGTGTATACATTCCGCTGCTATACTCTTAGAATTGCAAGTGTAGGTTGTTTGCTTGACTTGTGTTAAGTTGCTAAAATCTGCCAAGATTTAAAATTGGAAAAAGATTAGATTTTTATTTGGTCAACTAGTCTAATCACCCCCCATCTAGACATATTTTTGATCCTACATGTGGTATCAGAGTATTGGTCTCCATTTGCCTTGATTTCCATAGCTATGGTGATCATAGCCTTGGTTTCACAACCTAGGAGAGTATGGCGTTTAGCGAGGGAAATTACCACCGTAGAGGTCCTTACTTTGATGGTACTAATTTTGCTAGTTGGAAGCATAAGATGAAAATGCATATTCTTGGACATAACCTCGCCGTTTGGGCTATTGTGTGTAATGACTTGCAAGGTGAATTCTTCGATGGTAGAGAACCAAATTATAAAGCTACTGCGAAAGAATTGAAGATGTTGCAATACACTTCTCAAGCTTGCGACGTCCTCTTCAACGGATTGTGCCTCAAAAAATTCAACAAAATCAGCCGTCTTGAGAATGCGAAGGAAATTTGGGATACTTTGATTGATATGCATGAAGGTGCCAACTCCATCAAGCAATCCAAATTGGATGTGCTTCAAAGTCAACTTGACAAGTTCAAAATGAATGATGGTGAAGGTGTCGCTGAAATGTACTCTAGGCTTGCTATCATCACAAACGAGATTGCCGGCTTGGGAAGTGAATAGATGACCCACAGATTCATCATCAAGAAGATCCTAAGAGCCTTGAATGGAAAATATGATACCGTGTGCACATTGATCCAAATGATGCCCAATTACAAAGATCTCAAGCCAACAGAAGTCACTGGTAGAATTATTGCTCATGAGATGTCACTCAAGGATAAAGAAGAGCTTCACAACAAGTCTAGTGGTGCTTACAAATCCTCATGTGATGCTCCTACACCATCAAGTGAGAAACAGGTCTTCAATGAGGAATTAAGCTTAATGATGAAGAACTTCAACAAGTTCTACAAGAGTAGAAGCAAAGAAAGAAGTTCCAAGTCATGGTCCTACAATGACAAAAGTTCTTCAAGTCGTGAACGTAATTGCTACAATTGTGGAAGACCCGAACACTACTCCAATGAATGTACAGCTCCCTACAAAAGAAGAGAAGACTCGCATAAAAAGAGAAGTAGGAGAGAAGAATCACCTCCAAGGGAGAGAGGGAGTAGAGATGATCATTATGAATGAAGAACCTCTCGCAGAAACAAGGATTCAGAAAGGAAGGACTGGTCATCAAGGAGCTATACAAAACAAAGATATCAAGCTCATGTTGGTGAATGGGTATCCGGTTCCGACTCCGACCACCACCCCGAGAGAAGTTATCACTCTGACTTCGAATATACTCAAGATGAAGGTGTTTCCGTTCTAGCACTTGTGTCAACCAACTCCTATGACATATTTGACCCACCAAATGAAGGAATTGAAAGATGCTTCATGGCTAAAGGCCCAAAGGTATCACACCCCGAGTATGTCGATTTGAATAGTGATGAAGATGATTTGCTCGGTGATGATGATTTACTTGTTGATAACTCTAGTGATGAAAACTATGATGAACTTGCTATTAATCATGCTAAGCAAGATAAACGAATGACGATGATAAGAAGGAGATTGAATGTAGCGACCCGGCCTCAAACGATCAAGTATCTGTGCTTCAGTGTCATTCCTGAATCGGTAATGCTGACACACACAGTACTCGAGGATTTATAATAGAGTAGCAATCACATACTTATTACATCGAATGTCTCCAAAGAAAACTTATTACAATAAATATGGCTTAAGGACATCTAATACGATAACAACGGAAGGCTTGGAAGATAAAGTGAGTCCATCAACTCCAACGGAATAGCTGAGCTGCACGGCAACGACCTAACGAACCTTACTCCTCGTCTGAAAAGTCTGCAACATAATACGTTGCAGCCCGAAAACGGGTCAGCACATGGAATATGTTGGCAAAGTAACACAGTAGAGCAAGAACAGAATAATGCTATCACTACATGCGTACTTGGCTAGTGGAAAGCTCTATGGTTATAGTTTTTGCAGAAAGCCAATTTTTCCCTACAACAAAGGAATAGAATTTAATTTAACTATCATGGTAGTTGAAACATCATTGAGAAGGTTCCTCCAACTCAATCCCAATTAAAGTAATTATCAACCCAACAATATTAAGTTAAAAAGTGATGAGATACTTAAGATATTCCAAGTACTAGATACTCAAGATGTCCATAACCGGGGACACGCTAACCATGATTAGTTTGTACACTCTGCAAAGGTTTGCGCACTTTTCCACACAAGTCTCAATTGCCTCCGTTGGATTTCTCGCACTACATGGTGTTTGAGAAACGGATGACCGAGACACAGTCTTTCAGGAACATTAACTCTCTACTCCGGGCATACCATACCAAACCTACAACCCACTACCTATTGATCCTCCTCTTCAATAGCTTCACGTAACTTACTCAACTATGCTAGAGCCCATAATAGCTTGTGGCTGCACACGGAAGTTTCTAGCATGAATCATCTCAGTTCCCCTTGAGCATGGGTGGCGGTCCATAGGAAAATCACACGGAACACTGGGATTTCCAAAAATACAGGCAACACTGAGTTCTCCAGGTGCCTCAATCCACTCTGATGTGTATTCAAGTTGCCACCTTAAGTTAAACCATTAATTAAAAATCTCACATCTGTCATGGATTTCACTAACCCAAACCACGTCTACGAGCATAGCATAGCAATATAAGCAATTCGTATAAGTAACTCCCAAGGTTTGAATATAGCAGGGCAATAGGTTCTACCTCATCAACTACTTCCCAACCCACATGTTAATGGCATCCTAATCATGCAATGTTTGAGGATTGGAACTAATGCATAAAAACTGGGTGATAAAGGGGTATGATCAAAGTGTTACTTGCCTTGTTGATGATCCGCAAAACCTAGGGACTCCAAATAACACGCTTCGCACTCCGGGAATTCTATAGCAAACAAACAATAGCATACATAAGCAATCAAGCAAAGAAGCATGGGTAAATCTCAAATAAGAAGATCTACCAGAAAGTTCAACTTAAGAACTCCGGTTTGCAAAAAGAATCAAATCAAACGGAGCAACGAAACTCAAACGGCGAAAGAAACAATATCCGTTTACTAATCTGGACTAAGGTCAAATTTTATAGTAGAAAAATCTTGTTTAAGTTGATTAAACAGAAAGAGGGTCTCGAGGCGAAGATCTAGGCGCTTGAATCGCCTGATTCCGATAAACGAGCAAAAAGATAAGCTGAAACAGAAATCAGATCAGAAATCACGATCAGAAATAATCGCGGAAAAATCCGATAAAAGAAAGCTGACAAACAGGCTAACGAACGAGTGTCGTTGTCTGTAACTAGTGAGCGAAAACCGTTCATTAAAACGAACGTACGGATGAACGTCCACTAAAGAGAAGAACCGGGAAAAACCGGCGAACCGATCTAAAAAACGAACTAGGTTTTAAAAAAATCCGAAACGGTTTCTTTTTTTAAAAGAAAAAACCGGCGGCGAACGGCTACCTCATCGGGTCTGGCAACACAGGGAGCGGCGGCGGGGCGAGGCGGCGAGGTGGCGGCGCGGCGAGGCGGCGGAGCGAGGCGGCGCGGCGCGGTAGAGGTCGCGGCTGCGGGCGGTGGGGTGGGTGGTGGTGGCAGGGGGCTTGGGCATTTAAAGAGGGGAGGGGGAGGTGGCTTGGGGGAGGGGCAAGGCGGCGGGGAGGCGGAGTCCGGCTCGGTTTCGACCCAGTCGGCGCCCAAAGATTTTTTTTAAAAATTCCGCAGAATAGAAAAAAATCCTAGAAAATAAAATAAAAATCTAAAAATGCCAAAACAAATTTTCACCGTCTAAATAAAATATTTAAAACGAGATGAACATTCTCTTGGCCCTAAAATGCAATTTTGAAAACGTGCAATTTTTCTAATGCAAACAAAATTGCAATAAAAACAAAGATTTGATTTTAATTTTTTTCCTCCAATATTTCAATTATTTTGAAGAAGTCATATTATCTCCTCTCATATACTTTAATATGAAATATTTTTAGATGGAAAAATAATTAAAACCAAAAATCCTTGTTTCAATAATTTTTAAAAATCAAATTTGAAAATCGGGGAAATCCCCAACTCTCTCCGAGGGTCCTTGAGTTGCTTAGGATTTCAAGGATCGCGAGACGAAATGCAATAAAATATGATATGCAAGAATGATCTATGTATAACATTCCAAATTGAAAATTTGGGATGTTACAAACCTACCCCCCTTAAGATGAATCTCGCCCTTGAGATTTGGGTTGGCTAGAAAATAGGTGTGGGTGGTCTTTGCGAAGATCATCCTCTCGTTCCCAGGTAGCTTCATCCTTGGTATGGTGGCTCCACTGAACTTTGCAAAACTTAATAACCTTGATGCGGGTGACTCGACTCGTAAACTCCAAAATCTTGACTAGCTTCTCCTCATAAGTCAAATCATTGTCCAACTGAATCGCCTCCAAGGGTACGGTATCTCTTAGCGGTATATTGACCATCTCAGCATGGCACTTCTTCAACTGGGAAAAGTGAAACACATCGTGAACTCCTGACAGTCCTTCAGGTAACTCCAACTTGTAGGCAACTTCTCCCATCCGTTTCAAAACACGATATGGTCCTACAAATCTCGGGGCTAACTTTCTCTTAACTCCAAAACGTTTTACTCCTCGCAAAGGTGATACTCGCAGATATGCTCTATCTCCAATTTCATAGGTTACCTCCTTGCGTCTTGAATCTGCATAACTCTTCTGTCTGGACTGAGCTATCTTCAGTCTATCTTGAATTAGTTTAACCTTCTCCCCAGACTCTTTGATCAAGTCTGGTCCAAACAACTGTCGGTCTCCAACTTCATCCCACATCAACGGTGTTCTGCACCTTCGTCCATAGAGGGCTTCAAATGGTGTCATCTTCAGACTGGCTTGGTAACTATTGTTGTATGAGAACTCTGCGTAAGGCAGATTGTCATCCCAATTGGATCCACAATCTAGCACACAGGACCTCAACATGTCCTCCAGAATCTGGTTGACTCTCTCGGTCTGTCCATCTGTCTATGGGTGAAATGTTGTACTGAACTCCAATCTCGTTCCCAAAGTCTGGTGCAGCTGATGCCAAAACTTTGAGGTAAACTGTGTTCCTCTATCTGATACGATGGTCCTCGGAACTCCATGTAGACATACGATCTTGGTCATATATATCTTGGCCAACTTTGCACTGGTATAAGTTGTTTTCACTAGGATAAAGTGTGCCACTTTGGTCAAGCGGTCAACTACTACCCATATAGAATCATAACCTGATTTGGTCCTTGGTAATCCGGTGATAAAATCCATGCCAAGTTTATCCCACTTCCATTCGGGTATCGGCATAGGCTGTAGCAATCCTGCTGGCTTTTGATGCTCTGCCTTCACTCTCTGACATACATCACATACGGCTACATACTCGGCGATATCCTTCTTCATCCCTGTCCACCAGAAATGTTCCTTCAAATCCAAATACATCTTGGTGTTTCTGGGGTGTATCGAGTATGGTGAGTCATGAGTCTCCTGAAGTATTAATTTCCTGATCTCTGTGTTATTGGGCACATAAACACGGTCCTCAAACCATAAGGTGTCGTGCTCATCCTCACGAAAACATTGGGCCTTTCCTTCGCTCATTCTCTCTTTTATCTCCGCAATCTCTTTGTCATCCTTCTGAGCTTCTCGAATCTTTCCCAACAATGTAGACTGGACCTCCATTGTTGCAACAAAACCTCTAGGAACAATCTCCAATTGAAGTTCCCGGAGATCCTCTGCTAACTCCTTCGGCAATCCCGTGCTCTCTAGGGTATTAGCATAACTCTTCCGGCTCAAAGCGTCTGCTACGACATTGACCTTTCCTGGATGATAGTGCAGCTTCATGTCATAATCCTTTATAAGCTCCAACCATCTCCTCTGCCTAAGGTTCAACTCCTTTTGTGTGAAAATGTACTTCAAACTCTTATGATCCGTGTACACTTCACAACGGTTTCCAATAAGGTAATGTCTCCAAGTCTTCAACGCATGTACTACGACTGCTAGCTCCAAGTCATGCGTGGCATAGTTCAACTCGTGAGGCTTTAATTGTCGTGAGGCATACGAAACAACTCTTCCGTCCTGCATAAGCACACTTCCAAGTCCTAAGTGTGAGGCGTCGCAATACACTTGGAAGTCCTTACGTATATCTGGTAGTGTCAGCACTGGGGCTGTAGTCAAACGTTTCTTCAGCTCCTGGAAACTTGCCTCGAAATCTTCCGTCCATTTAAACTTGGTATCCTTCTTCAATGATTCTGTCATTGGCTTCGCGATCTTGGAAAAATTCTCAATGAATCTCCGATACTATCCTGTGAGTTCAAGAAAATTGTGGATCTCGCTAACTGAAGTGGGTGCCAACCATTCAGTGACTGACTGAACCTTGGTGGGGTCTACTGCTATACCCTCTCCTAATATAACATGTCCAAGGAATCCGACTTCCTTCAACCAAAACTCGCATTTGCCGAACTTGGCATACAACCGGTGTTCCTTGAGTTTCTCGAGAACTAAACGCAAATGCTCCTTGTGTTCCTCTTCATTCTTCGAGTATACCATTATATCATCAATGAACACCACAACAAACTTATCCAAATATTCCATGAATACTTTGTTCATCATGCTCATGAAATAGGCAGGGGCGTTAGTCAGTCCAAACGACATGACTGTATATTCATACAACCCGTACCGTGTGGTGAATGATGTCTTTGGTATATCCTTCTCTCGAATCTTCAACTAATGGTATCCTGATCGCAAATTGATCTTCGAAAACACCTTAGCTCCTTTAGCTGGTCAAACAGATCATTGATCATCGGCAGTGGGTACTTGTTCTGGATCGTCACTTCATTCAAGGCCCGATAATCAACAACCATTCTTAAAGACTTATCCTTCTTCTCAACCAAAAGTACTGGGCCCCCCATGGTGATGAACTCCATCGAATGTAACATTTCTCCAATAACTCCTTGATCTGTTTCTTAATCTCCTCTAGATCATTCGCGGGCATCCGATAGGGTCTCTTGGATATTGGCCCTTTACCTGGCAATAGCTCTATCAAAAACTCGATATCTCGATCCGGTGGAATGCCTGGTAACTCCTCCGGGAAAACATCCAGGTAATCCTTTACTACAACCACTTCCTCCTGAACAACTCCCGTGAGGGTATTTACTTGGCTACTTCTTGGCGCATGCCTAGATACATACTTGATCCTTTTTCCCTCAGGGGTGGTGAGGCAAATTGATCTACTAACACAGTTAATGCTTCCTTTGTACTTTGACATCTAGTCTATTCCTAATATCACATCCAATCCTTGTGACTCCAAGATAATTAGGTCGTACAGAAAAACATGGTTGCCAATGGTTAAGGGTATCTGGTCGCACCATCGACTAGCCATATACTCTGCTCCAGGTGAACTTACTAACAAAGGGGTCCTAAGGGTTTGGGTTGGTAGTTTAAACTTATCCACGAATTCCCTTGATATGTATGAATGCGATGCACTAGTATCAAAAAGAACAAGAGCGGTAAATGACTTAACCAAAAACTTACCTATAACCGCGTCTGGCTGCTCTTCAACCTCCTCCACGTTAACGTGGTTCACTTGTCCTTTGTTGAATGGATTAGGCTTCTACCCAGCGCTCCCATTTCCGTTTCCATTCTTCCCTTCAGGGCACTTGGTGGCATAGTGTCCAGTCTTCCCGCACTTGAAACAAGTAACGTGGCTTAGGTCTCTCTTGGTGGGTGTGGCTGGATTGGGGCGGTTCTGATTGTTGCTTGCCCCATTTCCATTCCCATTCCTTGGGCCAGTATGATTATGGTTACTTCCTCCATTATGGGTGTGGCCTCCATGGTTATGAACAAGTTCTCCCGAGTTCGGGGTTAGGCGAGGCTTCTGGTGAGCTCCTGAGTTATACCTCCCTTGTCCATACTTCCTCTTACGGTTCTCAATCTGCTACTGCTTCCCTTCAATCATAAGAGCCTTATCTACCAACTTCTGGTAGTTGTTGAATGTTGCCACCATCAATTGCATGCTCATCTCATCATTCAGCCCTTCCATAAACTTCTCCTGCTTTGCGGCATCTGTGGCCACATCATCAGGGGCATAGCGAGACAACTTGCTAAACTCATCTGCGTACTGAGCCACAGTACGGTTCCCCTGGCATAAGTTGTGAAACTCACACTTCTTCATACTCATAGCTCCAGTTGAGACATGGGCTGTACGGAAGGCTTGCTGAAACTGGTCCCATGTCACCGTGGCTATAGGGTAGGTGACAGTGTAATTCTCCCACCATGAGGCTACTGGTCCATCCAACTGATGTGCGGTAAAACGCACCTTCTCGGCATCGGTACATCCTGCAGTGGTTAACTCTCTTCCAATCCTGCGGAGCCAAGCATCTGGTGCTATAGGCTTGGTGCTACTGGAAAACACCGGCGGTTGCAACCTCATAAAACGGGCTAAGTTGTCAACTGGTGGTGGTGGTGGTGGATTGTTGTTGTTGTCGTTGCCTTGGTTCTTGACTAACAACTGCATCAGGGTATTCTGCTGCTGGATCAACTGAGTGAGCTCAGGTGGGAAAGCGAATCTGGGGTCATGTCTCGGAGGCATCTGATGGGTTTAGAGGGGAGAGATTAGAATAGAATGAGGTCTAATGAGAAAGCACTACCCATATGCACATGAGACAAACACAATCATTTCACTCAATCAATCAAGCAAGGGCATATAATCGGTCTAGAACTATCGCGAAAGTGCTCGGACTACACTATTTACATGGTGGAATACTACTACTGATGTGGTGGTCTACTAAAAATATTCCTCGGTTGAAGACTCCATGATATCTGCTCCAGCTTCGTCTTCAAAGTCATCATCGCTAAGGTCGGAGTCGGTCTCGTCGATGATGATGTAGTCCTCCTGACAAATCTCCTTGGGTTCTTCATCTTCTTCTACTGGTCAGGGGTCTCCCATGAATACTCCGGTCTTCTTAATCAGGTCGTCATTCTTCTCCAATAGTGTCACAATTTCCTCTTCGTCTCCATCGCGTGTAGACTTAAGTTCTTCTTCCAGTTCGATGATCCTTGTCTTCGCCTTCTTCAGATCTATCATGCCTACGCACATTTGATTCTCCTGGCGTCAAATGTGCTGGTTTAGTTTCTGAATGAAAGCTGCAATTGATCTATCTTTCCTGGTGCTGATCATCTCCCATTGCTCATCTCGACGCCCACAGATCTGGTAGATAGTATCCTTAAGCTCCTTTTGGTAAACTTCTGCAATGCGTCCCATGGTGATGTGAGCTTCCATACTCTTTCCTAGACTCCAGGTTGGTGCATCGAAGGAAAACTCTATGGGTTTAGTGACTGGCGTGAAGGTCCTTCCTGGAACTTGAACTTGAATCATCCATCGCTCGTCTTCTGGTAAAGTGGCATTGTACGTCCCGGTGACGCTTGGTATTCCTATGTTCAGGTACCTAGTGACTTCCTTCAAGTGTCGTCCAAAAGATGTGTCTTCATCCGGTTGTGCAAACTTGTTCCTTGCATCCGCCATCCTAAAGAGTGGAAAATGGAGAGGAGTCAGAAATGAGAAGAGAATAGTGATCTATGGCTTTAGCTTAATGGTCGTGTCCTACACTCAGTGTGTGCTCTGATACCATCTTATAGCGACCCGACCTCAAATGGTCAAGTCTCTGTGCTTCAGTGTCATCCCTGGATCGGTAATGTTGACACACACAGTAGTCGAGGATTTATAATAGAGTAGCAATCACACACTTATTACATCGAATGTCTCCAAAGAGAACTTATTACAATAAATATGGCTTAAGGCCATCTAGTACGATAACAGCGGAAGGCTTGGAAGATAAAGTGAGTCCATCAACTCCAACGACATAGCTGAGCTGCACAGCAACGACCTAACGAACATTACTCCTCGTCTGGAAAGTCTGCAACATAATACGTTGCAGCCCGAAAACGGGTCAGCACATGGAATATGCTGGCAAAGTAACACAGTAGAGCAAGAACAGAATAATGCTATCACTACATGCATATTTGGCAGGTGGAAAACTCTATGGTTATAGTTTTTGCGAAAAGCCATTTTTTTCCTACAACAAAGGAATAGATTTTAATTTAACTATCATGGTAGTTAAAACATCATTGAGAAAGTTCCTCCAACTCAATGCCAATTAAAGTAATTATCAACCCAACAATATTAAGTTAAAAAGTGATGAGATACTTAAGATATTCCAAGTACTAGATACTTAAGATGTCCTTAACCGGGGACACGGCTAACCATTATTAGTTTGTACACTTTGTAGAGGTTTGTGCACTTTTCCCCACAAGACTCGATCGCCTCCGTTGGATTTCTCGCACTACATGGTGTTTGAGAAACGGATGACCGAGACACAGTCTTTCAGGAACATTAACTCTCTACTCCAGGAAGACCATACCAAACCTACAACCCACTACGTGCTGATCCACCTCTTCAAGAGCTTCATGTAACTTACTCAACTATGCTAGAGCCCATAATAGCTTGTGGCTGCACATGGAAGTTTCTAGCATGAATCATCTCAGTTTCCTTTGAGCCTGGGTGGCGGTCCATAGGAAAATCACACAGAACCCCAGGATTTCCAAAAAAATACAAGCAACATTGGGTTCTCCAGGTGCCTCAATCCACCCATATGTGTATTAAAGTTGCCACCTTAAGTTAAATAATTAATTAACAATCTCACATCTGTCATGGATTTCACTCACCCAAACCACGTCTACGAGCATAGCATAGCAATATAAGCAATTCGTATAAGTAACTCCCAAGGTTTGAATATAGCAGGGCAATAGTTTCTACCTCATCAACTACTTCCCAACCCACATGTTAATGGCATCCTAATCATGCAATATTTGAGGATTGGAACTAATGCATAAAAACTGGGTGATAAAGGGATATGATCAAAGTGTTACTTGCCTTGCTGATGATCCGTGAAACCTAGGGACTCCAAATAACACGCTTCGCACTCCGGGAATTCTATCGCAAACAAACAATAGCATACATAAGCAATCAAGCAAAGAAGCACGGGTAAATCTCAAATAAGAAGATCTACCAGAAAGTTCAACTTAAGAACTCCGGTTTGCAAAAAGAATCAAATCAAACGGAGTAACGAAACTCAAACGGTGAAAGAAACAAGATCCGTTTACTAATATGGACTAAGATCAAATTTTACAGTAGCAAAATCTTGTTTAAGTTGATTAAACAGAAAGAGTGTCTCGAGACGAAGATCTAGGCACTTGAATCGCCTGATTCCGATAAACGAGCGAAAAGATAAACTGAAACAAAAATCGGATCAGAAATCACGATCAGAAATAATCGCGGAAAAATCCGATAAAAGAAAGCTGACGAACAGTTTAACAAATGAGCGCTCGTTGTTTGTAACTAACGAGCGAAAACCGTTCGTTAAAACGAACATACGGACGAACGTCCACTAAAGAGAAGAACCGGGAAAAACAGGCGAACCGATCTAAAAAAATGAACTAGGTTTTTCAAAAAAACCGAAATGGTTTCTTTTTTTAAAGAAAAAAATCAATGGCAAACGGCTACCTCGTCGGGTCCGGCGAGAAGCTGGAGCGGCGGCGGGGTGAGGCGGCGAGGTGGCGGAGCGAGGCGGCACGGCGCGGCTGCGGTGGCGGGG
>NC_041386.1:244426655-244485652 GCF_002162155.2 Triticum dicoccoides | reverse complement strand
AGGGGATGGGGAGGTGGCTTGGGGGAGGGGCAAGGCGGCGGGGAGGCGGAGTCCGGCTCGGTTTTGGCCCAGTCGACGCCCAAAGAATTTTTTTAATCCTAGAAAATAAAATATAAATCTAAAAATTCCAATGCAAATTTTCACCATCTAAATAAAATATTTAGAACGAGATGAACATTTTCTTGGCCCTAAAATGAAATTTTGAAAACGTGCAATTTTTCTAATGCAAACAAAATTGCAATAAAATCCAAATAAAAACAAATATTTGATTTTAATATTTTTTCTCCAATATTTCAATTATTTTTGAGAAGTCATATTATCTCCTCTCATATACTTTAATATGAAATATTTTTGGAGGGAAAATAATTAAAACCAAAAATCCTCGTTTCAATATTTGATAAAAATCAAATTTGAAAACCGGGGAAATTCCCAACTCTCTCCGAGGGTCCTTGAGTTGCTTAGGATTTCGAGGATCGCGAGACGAAATGCAATAAAATATGATATGCAAGAATGATCTATGTATAACATTCCAAATTGAAAATTTGGGTTGTTACATTGAACGTCTAACTAAAGAATTGAACACTCTTAAGTTAGCTCATGAAACTACCTTAGAAGATCATCGAGAGCTTTTAAAGACTCATGAGAAGCTACGCTTTGAAAATCTCAACCTAGAGCAAGAGCATGGATTCTTAAAAGCAATCAATGATGATCTTCATAAGAACAATTCTTCTTATATTGCCAAGCATTTACTCTTGTCTACTGACATGCCACAAGTAAAATCTAGCAACAAGAGTAAGAAAGATTCTTATTCTAGTAGTAACAGTAATCATGCTAAATCCGATATTGTTGCTTCTAGTAGTTCTCTTGATTCCACTAATGATTCTCTTAGCCAAGTTTCACTTGAGCAAGAAAATAGCTTATTGAAGAGAATTATAGAGAAAGGTGTTTACAAGAGCCTTGCCGAAAGTAAGCAATTTGAGGAAATTGTACGCAAGCAAGGAAGGCACCGGAAGAATCAAGGTGCTGGTTTTGAACGAAGGTTCAATGCCAATGGAGTTGAGAGGAAAGAAGATCAATACCACAAGACCACAAGCTAAAAGGCAATGACAAGGTTCAAGAGGAGATTGATGCATTTGAAGGAGCTCCTAAGGCTTTGGTCAAGTGGGTTCCCAAGACTACATCAAGCTCTACTTCATCAAGTACGACTACAACTCCAGGGATTCCCATCAAGATGATGTGGATCCCGAAGAAGAAGAGCTAGAGAGTTCATGAGGGTGACTCTGCCAACACACTTCACTCATATTCATTTTGGCAAAGACAAGTGCAAACAACTTCCACATCTTGCACTAGTTCAAGGAGTCACAAACCCTCTTGTTGGTAAGTCAAGGGACAAGGTAACCAAATGCTCCCCTGGACATCATCTTGTGTGTACTTCGCTCTATGTCTATGGATATCCTTGTTTATTCCTTGTGGGACTAACCCATGTAGGTATTGAAAGTGCAATTCACTCCAATGGATTGCTCCAAATGATCTACATCAACATTGAGCATCCACATCTTCAACATCTACATGAAGTCATCATCGACAAAACCCAAGGTTAGTTCATCCCTCTTAGGGGGGATATCACATCTAGGGGGAGCTTTACGCTAAGAATTGAGCTAAAGCAACTCTGTTTGTGTGAACACAACAATGCTTTATGTAAAAGTGGTAACCCCACTTGTGCTTAAACGATGAGTATGACCTATGATCAAATGTTCTCTTTTGACTCCTCAGTTAATATACTCACATATAGATGACCTAGTAATCTCCAATTGCTTGATAGATGCTAGAGTTTTTGTGCATGCTTTGCCACATATTTCGTTTGCTATCTTAGTGTGTGAGCATGTTGAGTGCATATTTTTCTCATTCAAGAACATCCATTTGTTGCTTTGATTGTTTGGTCTTTTCTTTTGCCAACTGGATGGACAAGAATGCCTAAGAACTCCCTCTAGCTATCTATGCTTTTCTCGTCTCAAACTCTGTTCATGCTACATCACAAAGTTTGATCAAGTCAGATTCGAACCCTCTGGGTGAGGAGCACTCGGAGCCACCGATTCATCATAGACTTAAACTTCCAAAACCTCTCTACGTATTTCGGTCTGACCGGTTCATTCCTTTCGGTCATACAGAGTTCATTGAGTTGATCTAGGTTTCAATCTCGGTGCAACCGATTTGAACAATTTGGCCACACCGAGTTGCAGTAACCGCTTGCAATTCTGCATCTCGGTGCCACCGAGTCGTTCCACTCGGTCACACCGACAAGGTCTAGATATATATACCCACGGTTCAAATTTTGAAAATTTCTCTGAAACCCTTCGCCCGCGCGTATCCAACTCTCACGACTCAAGGTCTCCGGATTGTCTCCTCATCGTCAGCGAGCGCCTACCGCTGGTCACCGCTGCCGTCAATCGAATCTTTGCCACCGTTGTCGCCGTAGTGAGTTCACATCCGAGTTAGGGTATGAACTCGACCCCTATGTGCAATCTTAACCTCTGATTCTTGCACTTAGGTCAATGCCATGATTCTTACCACGTATGAGATTATTCTATCTAGCAAAAACTTCCTTTAGATTAGTGTTGTTTTGATAATTTAGGGTTAGGTTTCCACCGAACTCATCTCGGACCGACCGAGTTGTAGAAATCGGTCTCACCGATTTGGCCTAGGCCGTTGCACTTGTGAATTCCAGTCTGACCGAAACTTACAGTCGGTGTGACCGAGTTCAACTCTAAGTGAAACCCTAGCAATCTCGGCGTTTCCGAACTGTGTCTCGGTCTGACTGATTCCACTAGTTTAGACTCTAATGTTGCTTCGGTGTCACCAAGTTTAACAAATTGGTAGCTCTGAAATGAGTTTTGTAGAAGACTTAAACTAAGTTTTTGACTCGATTGCTCTGCAAAATCTCTACACTTTATGTTGCTCATCCACTCTATCTCAACTATATCTATTCACAGGGTCAGCTCTCAGGTCAGTTTGCAGTTTCAGCCATGTCAAATCAAAGTGACAGCCAGAACAAGTCTGAGGAACATGTCAACCTGAGTGAGGGCAGTAGTCCCTCTAGCAGCTATGATGAGGGTAGCAGAAGCACACCCCAAGCAACTTTCCAAAGGCAGCAACATAACAAGGAAGAAGAGAAACTCAGACTCTGAAGATGAGGACTTGATGTTGAGGAGGAAGTCGCCTCAAAGAAAAAGGTTGTTAAGAAACAATTTGGCACTGTAGATTCAACAAAGCATGGATTGCACAAGAAAGCTCCTGCCAAGAGAGTGCCAATGTCTAAGGCCAGAGCCTCAACTCTTGAAGTCACCAAGTCAACTGAAGAAGAGGCTGCTGGTGAGGGGAAGAAGAGGAAATAAAGGGTCAAAAAGACCATGGCTAGAGTTATTGGAAACCATCAATGATGATCCAATCAGATGAGGAAGAGGATGAGGAGGATGTTGCACCAACATCCAAAGCATAGAAGCTGATGGGGGTGCCATCAAGTCTGGGGCTGCTCCATCAAAGCCAATGACTGCCCCTAAGGCTGATGCTCAAGCTTCTAAGACTACACCAAAGAGAAGCACCAAAAACATACCATCTACTGAAAAGAACAAGGCCCTAGTGCCTGAAATGGAAGAAGCAGAAGAAGAAGCCCAACTACTTAGGAAATTCAAGCCAAAAATTCCTAATCATGATGAAAATCACCCAGTGGCTGAAAAAATTAAGGAAAGAAAGGATGTAGGTCTCAGACTGTGGAGACAATTAGACGCCTATGCTGTGAGGAGAAGAACTTGTGTGGACTACAGATTTCACACCAAGGAACATCAGGACTTCTATGAGACAGTCCTCTTGGATAAGAAGCCCATTGTGTGTGACATGAAATGGGTGGACTGGAAGTACATTGACAAGAATGAAGATCATTTCCCTGGAGTGCATGAGAGCTTCAGACTAAATGGAGTTGACACTTTTGTGGGTCAAGAATTGACCAAATGGAATGATGAGCTGATCATGTAGTTTTACTCTACTTCTCACTTTTACCCAAATGGAATGATTGTCTAGATGACTGAGGGTACAAGATACCAGTCCACAGTTGCTGAGTAGGCCAAGCTTATCAATGCTCCAGAAGAAGCTGCGGATGACATAGATCTCTATGCAAAGCGTAGGAAAGGTCACAACTCCATGGCCAATATGTACAAGGAAATACCTGACAAGGCCTTGGAGACACACAAGCTAGGCTCAGTATACTATCTGTTGTCTGGATTGGCCACCATGAACACCATATTGAGGCAAACCTTACTGCCCAAATTAGGAGATCACATGATGATCAGAGGCCACTCCATCAACTGGCTTCAAATGTTTGATGTGCCACATAAATTTAAGTTGATGAGTTTGATTGTTGAGACAATCAATAGAACTGCAGCGGACCATAAGTGATCATGTGGGTATGCTCCACACATCCAGATGCTCATCAACTCCAAGATGGGGAAAGGCATATATCTGTTGGATAAAGAGCACCTTCCCTTGAGGCCTGATCGCGAGGATAACACAGTTGTTATGGATGCTTCAGATCATACATCAGTAGAGGCTTAGGAGAAGAGAGAAAAAGCAAAAGCAGAGAAGGCAGCCATGATGCCAAGTGCTGAAGAGGCATTCCATGTATTTCTCAAGTCTAAACAAGATCAACTTGACTCTCTCATTCAGGCTACCTTGAGGATTGAGAAAGTGTCGGGGGTGTCGTGCGACATATGCCAAAGGGTGGCTTATCATGGAGGGGGCAAGTAAGACGTCGCCGGTGCCAGGAAATGGGATGAGGCGAAGACATGCACGCCGGCGGATCTTACCCAGGTTCGAGGCTCTCCAAGGAGATAACACCCCTAGTCCAGCTCTGCGGGGTCTCCGCATGATCACTATCTCAACAAGTAGCTTCAAGTTGCTCCTTGAGCTGTTTCCTAGAGGAGGAAGAAGGGCATGGCTAGCTCTCTCCTCTCTCTACGTGTGTGGGTGTCCTCAAGATCTGAACCCTTTGCATGGGTGCCCTAGGGGTTTTATATAGGCATACCCCCTAGGGGTACAATAGTAAAATGGCCGGGTGTGGGCCCAGGTCGTCAGTGTCTTTGGGTGGCGGCTCTTCTGCTGACTGGTGGGGCCTGCCGATTGGTGGGCCCTGCCGGCTATCTTGTACTTGGCTGACAGGCCGTACCCGCCGCTTGCGGGTCCTGCCGGCTGCCAAGCACTGTAGCCGTGCTCCTAATGACGCTTGCTTTGTCGCGGAAGGTGTGGCTACAGTTCCGCCGCCTGGCGGTCGTTCACTGTAGCCATTCCCCATCTCTCCTGGTTGATGTCGCACAAACTCCTAGGAAAGGGAGGGGCCACCTACTGGAAGCCGACTGGCTGAGCTTGCCGCCCTCTGGCTTCTCACAGGCTGGTAGGGCCCCCCGCCCGCGGGCCGTACCGATAGCCCGTCGTGGGAGCAGGGTCCCCTCTGACTTGGGTGATGTCACAGGCGAAAAGGCAACAATGTCGCGCCGTCCGGGAGATCAGTAGCTGGTACGGCGCACTATGGCCACGACCCGCCCTGGATTCGAGGATGGCAGGCTTCTCTGTAGCCATGCCTTGTCTCATCGTACTCATGGGGGCTCGGACTTTAAGGGCGCTTAGGGCCGCCTGCTAGGAGCCGACCCCTATAGTGGCCGCCTGCTAGGAGGCGGCCCAATTCATGGCCGTCTTTTGGGGTCCATCGCCTTCTGGCAGCCGGCTGCTTGGGCCAGCCGGCCACAAGATAGCGGCGATCAATCTTCGGCACTTGAGGGGCGCAGTTGGCCCCGGTGTCTTCAAATGCTATGGGGGGCAGATGAGGCTACCCTTGGCCAATAACTCCGACAGTAGTCCCCGAAGCTGGTGGGTCACCGCGGCTGACACAGCGGGTTACCCCGGCAGCTTTCGGTCCTGGTTACTTGTCTTGTTCGTCCTCTGGAACGCCGTCTGCTAGGAGTCGGCCCTGGCCAGGCAAGCCAACTGGTGAAATTTGAACCGTCACGGCGCGCGCCACACTGCATTAGCTGGTCGTGCCGGCCTGCCAGCCCATACGTGACGGGACATCGCTGCAGGACAGGCCTGCCAATACCGGGCCTCGGCATGCGCGCGGATCTGCTGCGACCGAAGCGGGTGGTTGGGATCCCACGCGCTTTTAACACATGCCATTACTGCGCAGTAAGTGCAGGGTCGTGGGTTCATGGGTGTGGTAAATCCCACGATCCCACGCCCCGCCCCCTCGGCTTCGCAGCCAGGGGATATAAGTAGGGGGGAGGAGAGTGGCAGAGGCACACGCTCCCTCCTCTCGCCCTTTCTTCTTCTCGTTTGCACTCCACGCTCTCCCGAAGTGCTGCCGCGGCTCACTACCGTCGTCGAGCTTCTTCTTCCCGTGCCCTCTCTCCACTCCACCGCAGGCCCACGCACTCGTCACCGCCCTTCGCCTTCGTCGAGCTCGAGCCGTCATGTAGCGCTCCGGCGACTGGGACGGCTCCAACGTCCACGAGGACCACCTCATGTTCCTCCTCGATACGCGGCGACTGCCCGGTGTGGGCCTCGTCAGGGTGCGCCTGCCGCCCGCCAACGAGATCTTGCCGGCGCCAGAGGAAGGCGAGCGCGTCATCTTCCGCTCGCACTTCCTCCGTGGCTTTGGCCTGCCAGCGAGCGACTTCCTCCGCTCTTTCTTGACCTTCTACCGACTCCAGCCGCACCACCTCACACCAAACACTGTGGTGCTGCTGTCGGCTTTTGTCACCCTACGCGAGGGTTATCTTGGCGTCCTCCCCACCATCGAGCTCTGGGGGCCTTTTTCTACACCAAGCTCGGCACCGCTGTCAAGGAGGAGGCGGCCCAATGAGGAGCCTTCATTGTGGTGCGGCGTCCAGGTGCTGGAAACGCCTTTCCAGCCATCAAGTTGATAAAGTCGATGAAGCTATGGCAGAAGTCGTACTTCTATGTGAAGAACGTCGACCCGGTGAACGACTTCATCAACCTGCCGCCTTATGTGGCTAGTCCGCCTGCTGTGCCCCGCACTAATTGGGGCTTCAAGCCGAAGCCGCTGTCGGATGACGCCTCCACCGCCATCGCCCTCCTTAAGGTGATGACGGAGTCGGAGGGCCGCAAGGTGTCTAACTTGCTAGTCGCCTTCGTGGTGCGCCGGACCCTCCCGCTTCAAGGCCGGCCTTATATGATAAGCCAGATGAGTGGACATCGCGACCTGTGCTGGATGTGGACCAAAGATATGCCGACTGTAGAGGTGGTCCACCTGGTGAATGAGATCGCGGGCTGCAAGCTTGAGGAGGAGGAGTGGCGGTTCGGCAAGCGGCCATACTCCCGCGCCAATCCGCCGCCTGTGGTAAGCTCTTGATCCTTTCTCTCTCTCTCTCTCTCTCTCTCTCTCTCTCTCTTGGCGGGCTCTATTTTGCCGACTGACCAGTTTGACCATGATGCAGATCCTCCCTTACCAGCCGGATATGCAAAACTATGTTCAATGTTGGCCGAGGCGCTTTTGGCATGTAAATTATTTTCCACACACGCTGTGCTTTGGCCGAGATCCGACTTTTCTTGCTTTTTTGTTCCTTGGTTTTTTCCTTTCCCACCCTCGCTTGGTACCTACTTGCTAGCCGGACAGCCGCTCTGCGGACAGCAGCCTGGTCAAGTACTTCACCATTGTGGGAGGACAAGTACTTTGACCAAATGGAACATTGCAAGCTAAGTAAGAAGCCGGCCGGCCGGCTGCTTAGCAGCCGGTCGGTGAGGCGAAGGGACAGCTCGTCCTATGTCAATGTTTTGGTCCTTAGCCATTTCTCATGTGAGCACTGTTTCTTGCCCTTAACTCTTGCCAAGCGAACAGCCGCTCCGCGAGCTGTGCCTTGTGGCAAGGGATGGCTTAGGTGCTGGCACATTACTTGTCCGACAGCAGGAAACACCGACATAGTACAAGCCGGCAAGCCCTCGGGCCAACTGGTCGAATCCGGTTTCAGGCGGAGAAATGGAATAACACATTTGTAGGCATAATACTTATCATATAGATAAAAGAGGGGTAGCCCCCGAGTGCTCCTTGAGGGGCCCGAAGTTTTCATACTTAATACAAAAGGTAGCATGGTGCATACTGCATCAACTGTAAAATCTTCGAAGGAGATTTGCATTCCATGGGCACCCTGTTCCCTTGCCAGAGTCGTCCCTCTTGCGTGCCCTAGGCTTCTGAGCATCGATCAGGTAGTAGGAGTCGTTGCCCAAGGCTTTGCTGATGATGAAAGGGCCTTCCCAAGGGGCCGAAAGCTTGTGCTGGCCGGCTATTCGCTGGATCAGCCGGAGCACAAGGTCTCCCTCTTGGAAGGATCTTTGCTTGACCTTTTGGCTGTGGTAGTGGCGTAGACTCTTCTGGTAGATGGCGGACCGGCTGAGTGCCAACAGCTGGCCCTCTTCCAGCAAATCAACGTCGTCTTCTCGTGCTTCCTTTGTCTCCGCCTTGGTGTACATGGTGACGCGAGGTGAGTCGAACTCGACGTCAGTTGGGATGACCGCCTGATACGTCTCCAATGTATCTATAATTTTTTATTGCTCCATGCTATATTATCTATTCTTTTGGACTATATTGGGCTTTATTTTCCACTTTTATATATTTTTGGGACTAACCTATTAATCGGAGGCCCAGCCCAGAATTGCTGTTTTTTGCCGATTTCAGTGTTTCGGAGAAACAGAATATCAAACGGAGTCCAAACGGAATGAAACCTTCGGAAACGTGATTTTCTCATCAGATATGATCCAGGAGACTTGGACCCTTTGTAAAGAAAGCCACGAGGCGGTCATGAGGGTGGAGGGCACCCCCCTAGGGCGTGCCCCCCTGTCTCATGGTCCCCTCGGAGCTCCACCGACGTACTTCTTCCTCCTATATATACCTACGTACCCCCAAACGACTGGGGACGGAGCCAAAAACCTAATTCCACCGCCGCAACTTTCTGTATCCACGAGATCCCATCTTGGGGCATGTTCCGGAGCTCCGCCGGAAGGGGCATCGATCACGGAGGGCTTCTACATCATCATCCAAGCCCCTTCCATGAAGTGTGAGTAGTTTATTTCAGACCTACGGGTCCATAGTTAGTAGCTAGATGGCTTCTTCTCTCTTTTTGGATCTAAATACAATGTTCTCCCCCTCTCTCGTGGAGATCTATTCAATGTAATCTTCTTTTTGTGGTGTGTTTGTTGAGACCGATGAAAGTTTATGATCAAGTCTATCTATGAATAATATTTGAATCTTCTCTGAATTCTTTTATGTATGATTGGTTATCTTTGCAAGTCTCTTCGAATTATCAGTTTGGTTTGGCCTACTAGATTGGTTGTTCTTGCCATGGGAGAAGTGCTTAGCTTTGGGTTCGATCTTGCGGTGTCCTTTCCTAGTGACAGAAGGGGCAGCAAGGCACGTATTGTATTGTTGCCATCGAGGATAACAAGATGGGGTTGTTATCATATTGCATGGAACTATCCCTCTACATCATGTCATCTTGCTTAAGGCGTTACTCTCTTTTTAACTTAATACTCTAGATGCATCCTGGATAGCGGTCGATGAGTGGAGTAATAGTAGTAGATGCAGGCAGGAGTCGGTCTACTTGTCTCGGACGTGATGCCTATATACATGATCATACCTAGATATTCTCATAACTATGCTCAATTCTGTCAATTGCTCAATGGTAATTTGTTCACCCACTGTAGAATACTTATGCTCTTGAGAGAAGCCACTAGTGAAACCTATGGCCCCCGGATCTCTTTCTCGTAATATCAATCTCCATCACTTTATTATTGCTTTTCTTTTACTTTGCTTTTACCTTTTACTTTGCATCTCTATACCAAAAATACCAAAAAAATATTATTTATCATCTCTATCAGATCTCACTTTCGTAAGTGACCGTGAAGGGATTGACAACCCCTAAGCGCGTTGGTTGCGTTGAGCTATTGTTTTTGTGTAGGTATGAGGGACTCGTGCATAGCCTCCTACTGGATTGATACCTTGGTTCTCAAAAACTGAGGGAAATACTTACGCTACTTTGCTGCATCATCCTCTCCTCTTCGGGGAAATCCAACGCAGTGCTCAAGAGGTAGCAAGAAGAATTTATGGCGCCGTTGCCAGGGAGTCTACGTAAAAGTCAACATACCAAGTACCCATCACAATCCCTATCTCCCGCATTACATTATTTGCCATTTGCCTCTTGTTTTCCTCTCCCCCACTTCACCCTTGCCGTTTTATTCGCCCTCTCTCTCCGTTCCCCTTCTCTTTCCCAATTTGCCTCTTTTGCCCGTTTCTTGTTTGCTCGTATGGTTGGAATAGTTGTTTATTTATTACTAAATAGAGAACCTAAGATCTATGGATCCTCATTCACTTGCTAATCTTCTCAAGAGATCCAATTATGATGAACCATTGCTAGTGAGTTTTGTGCACTAGATTATCTTTATGAGGTTTTGCTTGAAATTCGTGAATTTGAAAAGTGTGATGAATTACTTTATGAAGCGATTCACGATAGATCTTTGAATATAAAGCATGATTGCAATGATGATAGTATAATTTCTATGAATGTCAATTGTGCTAATAAAATGCAAAACCCTAAGCTTGGGGATGCTAGTTTTACTATGTCCTCTACTTGTTGCAACGATCATGATTGGGGTGATTCTTCTTTTGATCTTGAAAATTTATTAAAACCCCATGATGAATATGAGATTGATTATAATGTTTGCAATAATATTAAAAGTTGGTTTGGAAAGGTCATGACTTTAGTTAATGTTAATCCCACTATTTTGGAAGAGTGTCAACTTTGCATACATGTGGATACTATTAAGAATATGTTTTGTGGTACCTATATTGTTGAATTTGCTTATGATCCTACATGTAATTACTATGAGAGAGGAAAATATGGTTTTAGAAATTTTCATGTTACTAAATTACCTCTCGTTATGTTGAGATTGCTATTGTTTCTTTCCGCTTCCTTGCATATGATAGTTTTTGCTTGCTATGATAATTTGTTTGCCTTTAAGATGCCTATGCATAGGAAGTATGCTAGACTTAGATGTGTTTGTCACATGCTTTATGATGCTCCTTTTGTGCTTCAATTCTTGTCTTTCTTGTGAGCATCATTAAAATTACCAATGCCTAGCTATAAGGCTTTAAAGAAAAGCGCTTGTTGGGAGATAACCCAATATTTTTACTTGCTATTATTTAATAAATAATTTATCTAGCCTTTGTTTTGGTTGTGTTTTTTGTGTTTAATTAGTTTTTGCGCCAAGTAGAACCGTTGGGAAGACTTGGGGAAAGTCTTGTTGAACTTGCTGTAAAAAACAGAAACTTTAGCGATCACGAGAACTGCTGTCATTTTTATTTGGAAAGTGCTATTTAGTTAATTCTTTTTTAAGATGATTAATAGATAAATTCCTCACGTCCAACAATTTATTTTAGAATTTTTGGGGTTCCAGATCTTGCCCTAGCTACAGATTACTACAGACTGTTCTGTTTTTGACAGATTCTGTTTTTCATGTGTTGTTTGCTTATTTTGATGAATCTATGGCTAGTAAAATAGTTTATAATCCATAGAAAAGTTGGAATACAGTAGGTTTAACACCAATATAAATAAAGAATGAGTTCATTACAGTACCTTGAAGTGGTCTTTTGTTTTCTTTCGCTAAGGGAGCTCACGAGATTTTCTACTTTAAGTTTTGTGTTGTGAAGTTTTCAAGTTTTGGGTAAAGATTTGATGGATTATGGAACAAGGAGTGGAAAGAGCCTAAGATTGGGGATTCCCATGGCACCCCCAAGATAATCTAAGGACACCTAAAAGCCAAAGCTTGGGGATGCCCCAGAAGGCATCCCCTCTTTCATCTACTTCTATCGGTAACTTTACTTGGAGCTATATTTTTATTCACCACATGATATGTGTTTTGCTTGGAGCGTCTTTTATGATTTGAGTCTTTGCTTGTTAGTCTACCACAATCATCCTTGCTGTACACACCTTTTGAGAGAGCCATACATGATTTGGAATTTGATAGAATACTCTATGTGCTTCACTTATATCTTTTGAGCTTTATAGTTTTGCTCTAGTGCTTCACTTATATCTTTTAGAGCACGGTGGTGGATTTGTTTTATAGAAACAATTGATCTCTCGTACTTCACTTAGATTATTTTGAGAGTCTTATTAGCATGGTAATTTTCTTAAAATCCTAATATGCTTGGTATGCAAGATTAATAATAAAACTTTCTTATGAGTGTGTTGAATACTAAGAGAAGTTTGATGCTTGATGATTGTTTTGAGATATGGAGGTAATAATATCAAAGTCATGCTAGTTGAGTAGTTGTGAAATTGAGAAATACTTGTGTTGAAGTTTGCATGTCCCGTAGCATGCACGTATGGTAAACGTTATGCAACAATTTTGAAACATGAGGTGTTATTTGATTGTCTTCCTTATGAGTGGCGGTCGGGGACGAGCGATGGTCTTTTCCTACCAATATATCCCCCTAGGAGCATGCGCGTAGTGCCGAGGTTTTTGATGACTTGTAGATTTTTGCAATAAGTATGTGAGTTCTTTATGACTAATGTTGAGTCCATGGATTATACGCACTCTCACCCTTCCATCCTTGCTAGCCTCTTCGGTACCGTGCATTGCCCTTTCTCACATTGAGAGTTGGCGCAAACTTCGCCGTTGCATCCAAAACCCGTGATATGATACGCTCTTTCACACATAAACCTCCTTATATCTTCCTCAAAAGAGCCACCATACCTACCTATTATGGCATTTTCATAGCCATTCCGAGATATATTGCCATGCAACTTTCCATCATTCCGTTCATCATGACACATTCATCATTGTCATATGGCTTAGCATGATCATGTAGTTGACATAGTATTTGTGGCAAAGCCATCGTTCATAATTCTTTCATACATGTCACTCTTGGTTCATTGCATATCCCGGTACACCACCGGAGGCATTCATATAGAGTCATCTTTGTTCTAGTATTGAGTTGTAATCATTGAGTTGTAAATAAATAGAAGTGTGATGATCATCATTATTAGAGCATTGTCCCAAGTGAGGAATACAAAAAGGAAGGCCATAAAAAAAGAGAAGGCCCAAAAAAGAGAAAGGCCATAAAAAAGGAAAAGGCCCAAAAAAATGAGAGAAAAAGAGAGAAGGGACAATGTTACTATCCTTTTACCACACTTGTGCTTCAAAGTAGCACCATGATCTTCATAGTAGAGAGTCTCTCATGTTATCACTTTCATATACTAGTGGGAATTTTTCATTATAGAACTTGGCTCGTATATTCCAACAATGGGCCTCCTCAAGTGCCCTAGGTCTTCGTGAGCAAGCAAGTTGGATGCACACCCACTAGTTTCTTTTGTTGAGCTTTCATACATTTATAGCTCTAGTGCATCTGTTGCATGGCAATCCCTACTCCTTGCATTAACATCAATCGGTGGGCATCTCCATAGCCCATTGATTAGCCTCGTTGATGTGAGACTTTCTCCTTTTTTGTCTTCTCCATATAACCCCCCTCATTATATTCTATTCCACCCATAGTGCTATGTCCATGGCTCGCGCTCATATATTGCGTGAAAGTTTATAGGTTTGAGATTACTAAAGTATGAAACAATTGCTTGGCTTGTCATCGGGGTTGTGCATGATGAGAGCATTCTTGTGTGACAAAAATGAAACATGACTAAACTATATGATTTTGTAGGGATGAACTTTCTTTGGCCATGTTATTTTGAGAAGACATAATTGCTTAGTTAGTATGCTTGAAGTATTATCATTTTTATGTCAATATGAACTTTTGCCTTGAATCTTTCAGATCTGAATATTCATACCACAATTAAGAAGAATTACATTAAAATTATGCCAAGTAGCACTCCGCATCAAAAATTCTCTTTTTATCATTTACCTACTCGAGGATGAGCAGGAATTAAGCTTGGGGATGCTTGATACGTCTCCAATGTATCTATAATTTTTTATCACTCCATGGTATATTATCTACTGTTTTGGACTATATTGGGCTTTATTTTCCACTTTTATATTATTTTGGGACTAACCTATTAACCGAAGGCCCAGCCCAGAATTGCTGTTTTTTTGCCTATTTCAGTGTTTCGGAGAAACAGAATATCAAACGGAGTCCAAACGGAATGAAACCTTTGGAAATGTGATTTCCTCATCAGATAAGATCCAGGAGACTTGGACCCTCCGTCAAGAAAGCCACGAGGCGGTCACGAGGGTGGAGGGCCCCCCTAGGGCGCGCCCCCTACCTCGTGGGCCCCTCGAAGCTCCACCGACGTACTTCTTCCTCCTATATATACCTACGTACCCCCAAACGATCGGGAACGGGGCCAAAAACCTAATTCCACCGCCGCAACTTTATGTATCCACAAGATCCCATCTTGGGGCCTGTTCCGGAGCTCCGCCGGAAGGGGCAACGATCACGGAGGGCTTCTACATCATCATCCAAGCCCCTCCGATGAACCGTGTGTAGTTTATTTCAGACCTACGGGTCCATAGTTAGTAGCTAGATGGCTTCTTCTCTCTTTTTGGATCTCAATACAATGTTCTCCCCCTCTCTCGTGGAGATCTATTTGATGTAATCTTCTTTTTGTGGTGTGTTTGTTGAGACCGATGAATTGTGGGTTTATGATCAAGTCTATCTATGAATAATATTTGAATCTTCTCTGAATTCTTTTATGTATGATTGGTTATCTTTGCAAGTCTCTTCGAATTATCAGTTTGGTTTGTCCTACTAGATTGGTTGTTCTTGCCATGGGAGAAGTGCTTAGCTTTGGGTTCGATCTTGCGGTGTCCTTCCCAAGTGACAGAAGGGGCAGCAAGGCACGTATTGTATTATTGCCATCGAGGATAACAAGATGGGGTTTATCATATTGCATGAAACTATCCCTCTACATCATGTCATCTTGCTTAAGGCGTTACTATGTTTTTAACTTAATACTCTAGATGCATCCTTGATAGCGGTCGATGAGTGGAGTAATAGTAGTAGATGCAGGCAGGAGTCAGTCTACTTGTCTCGAACGTGATGCCTATATACATGATCATACCTAGATATTCTCATAACTATGCTCAATTTTGTCAATTGCTCAACAGTAATTTGTTCATCCACCGTGGAATACTTATGCTCTTGAGAGAAGCCACTAGTGAAACCTATGGCCCCCGGGTCTCTTTCTCATCATATCAATCTCCATCATTTTATTATTGCTTTGCTTTTTCTTTGCTTTTACCTTTTACTTTGCATCTCTATACCAAAAATACCAAAAATATTATTTATCATCTCTATCAGATCTCACTTTCGTAAGTGACCGTGAAGGGATTGATAACCCCTAAGTGCGTTGGTTGCGTTGAGCTATTGTTTTTGTGTAGGTACGAGGGACTCGCGCATAGCCTCCTACTAGATTGATACCTTGGTTCTCAAAAACTGAGGGAAATACTTACGCTACTTTGCTGCATCATCCTCTCCTCTTCGGGGAAATCCAACGCAGTGCTCAAGAGGTAGCACCGCCTCAGCTCCATACACGAGGAAGAAGGGTGTGACGCCGGTTGACTTGTTTGGAGTGGTGCGCAGACTCCGGAGGACGGCCGGCAGCTCGTCGATCCAGCAGCCGGCCGAACGCTCCAATGGTTCGACTAGTCGGGGCTTGATTCCAGACAAGATGAGGCCGTTTGCTCGCTCGACTTGACTGTTTGACTGTGGGTGGGCAACGGACGGTAAGTCCAATCGGATGCCCTATGTCGCACAGATACGAGCCAAGGCGCCCTTGGCAAAATTTGTGCCATTGTTGGTGATGATGCTGTGAGGTATGCCGTACCGAGTGGTGATGTCTGCCATGAATGTCCCAGCAGTCGGACCGTTCAACTTCTTGCTTGGCTTCACTTCTATCCACTTGGTGAATTTGTCCACGGCAACAAGCAGATGAGTCATGCCGCCGCGTGCTGTCCTGAATGGTCCCACCATGTCCAGTACCCAGACGGCAAAATGCCAAGCAAGGGTAATGGTCTTGAGTGCAGAAGCCAACAAATGTTGCTTGGGACTAAACTTCTGGCATCCATGGCGAAAGAAACCATGGCGAAAGGCTTTAGCAACAAGTGATCTTGAGGCCGCGTGGTGGCCACACTCGTCTTGGTGGATATCTTTGAGGATTGCCTGGCCCTTTTCCGGTTCTACGCAACACTGGTATACACCAGTGACACTTCGCCTCATGAGTTCCCTGTTGATGATGGTGTATGCTGCTGCCCGACGTTGCACCTGTCGGGCCGAGATCTCATCGGTTGGCAACTCCTTGTTCACCGAAAAGTTGAGGATGGGCTGAGCCCATGATGTTGCTGAGCCTTCCTCCACTGTCAGTACTGCCACTTGTACTGGGCGGTTGGGTTGGGAGGTGGCGGGCTGGAGTCGACCACTGCTTGCTGTGTCGTTGAAGTCCCCGAGCCGACTTCTGAAGTCCCCGGGCCGAGATCTGAAGTCCCCGAGCTGGGTGCGACTGCTGCAGTCCCCGGAGCCGCCTGCCGAAGTCCCCGGGCCGACTACTGAACTTTTGGAGTCGGATCCGACTGTTTCAGGAGCAGTTGGCACGAAGATAGAATCTGATTCTGGCGAGGGCTTGATGGACGGCATGAGGAGACGCTGGAGGGACACACCGGCTGGTATGTCTTGCCGGGTGGAGCCAATCCATGCCAGGGCATCTGCTTGCTCGTTGTCGCTTTGTGGCATATGAAGGAACTCGCACCCTTCAAAATATCCGCTGAGTTGCTGGACAAGGAAGCGGTAGCTTGCCATGTTTGCATCCTTGGCATCCCAATTGCCAGATGACTGCTGGACCACCAAGTCGGAGTCGCCATAGCACAGAATCCGGCGAATGTCAAGTTCTTTGGCAAGCCGGAGTCCATGTACTAGTGCCTCATACTCGTCCACATTGTTGGAGGCGGCAAAATGGATTTACAATGTGTATCTGAGCTTGTCGCCTTTGGGAGAGGTGAGGATGATGCCGACTCCCAAACCGGTCTGCATCTTTGAACCGTTAAAATGCATCCGCTAATGGGTGGAGTCCGGCGCTGGTGGCAAGTACTGGGTCTCGGCCCAGTCGACGAGGAAGTCGGCTAGCGCTTGGGACTTGATGGTGGTGCGAGGCTTGTAGAAGATGGTGTGGGGAGCCAACTCGATGGACCATTTTGCCACTTGGCCTGAAGCATCTTGGCTGCCTATGATCTCAGCAAGCAGAGCAGTGCAAACAACCGTGATAGGGTGCTCTTGAAAATATGGCTTTAACTTCTTGGCGGTAAAAAGCACATCGTAGCACATCTTCTGGTAGTGGGGGTAGTTCTGCTTGGAAGCTGACGGTACTTCATTCAAGTAATACACCGGTCTCTAGACCGGTAGAACCCTGCTGTCTTCCTTGTGCTCAACTACCATGACTGTGCTGACCATCTGGCTATTGGCGGCGATGTAGAGGCACATGGGCTCCTTAGCAGCCGACGCGGCCAGGACAGTCGGCGTGGTCAACATCTTCTTGAGCTGGAGAAATGCCTCATCTGCCTTGTCATTCCACTCGAAATGAGTGGTTTTCTTCAGGAGTTGGTACAAGGGCAGGGCCTTATCGCCCAGCCGACTGATGAAGCGGCCGATGGACGCCAAGCAGCCGATGTGTGATAGCCTGGCTTCTTAGGGATGATAGACTACTCATATCAATGAAGAATTCCTTCCTTTCCGAGAGCGCATTCGGACAGAACTCCAAAGTTAAGCGTGCTCGGCTTGGAGTAGTTTCAGTATGGGTGACCGACCGGGAAGTTGCTCTTGGGTGCGCACGAGTGAGTACAAAGTGCACAGAAAAGACTAGTATTGATCTATGGGGCCAGTCTAGATCCCGCCAGGAGTAACGACCACCGGCGGGTGTGTCTGGGGTGTTACAAGTTGGTATCAGAGCCGACCCTCACGGTTACATGGATGTTTGCAGATAAGTGCGCAGTCATGTTGTTCATGACGTTTGTGACCAGTCGTGGCACACGGCATGGCACATGTACTGGACTAGATGCACAGACGTATGTGCCAAGAGGGAACGTTCCTGTGGCCCGACGAGGACGTCGGTTTCTCTGAGTGGGGGTGTATGGGATAGCCTGGCTTATTAGGGATGATAGACTACTCATATCAATAAAGAATTCCTTCTTTTCCGGGAGCCCATTCGGACAGAACTCCAAAGTTAAGCATGCTTGGCTTGGAGTAGTTTCAGGATGGGTGACCGACCGGGAAGTTGCTCCCGGGTGTGCACGAGTGAGGACAAAGTGCGCAGAAAAGACTAGTATTGATCTGTGGGGCCAGTCTAGATCCCGACAGGAGTAACGACCACCGGCGGGTGTGTCCGGGGCGTTATACGGTGAATTGTTGGACATCTCGCAGTCGGGTGGGTACTTCCATCCTCTCGATGGCTTTGATCTTAACAGGGTTGCACTCGATGCCACCCTCTGAGACCAGGAAACCAAGGAGCTGGCCGGCTGGTACTCCAAACACGCACTTCTCTGGGTTGAGCTTGATCTGAAACCGGCGCAGATTTTCAAAGGTCTCCTTGAGATCTTCCAGTAGGGTACTGCGCTTCTCCGTCTTCACCACAATATTGTCCACATAGACGTGGGCGTTCCTGCCGAGTTGTTTGAGGAGGCACTTCTGCATGCAACGTTGAAACGTGGCGCCGACATTCCTCAAGCCGAACGTCATCGTCAGGTAATAGAAGGCTCTGAATGGTGTGATGAAGGCGGTCTGCCGGATTCAACTTGATCTGGTGATAACCTGAGTAAGCATGCAAGAGACTCAACAGCTCACATCCGGCTGTGGAGTTTATCACCTAGTCAATCCGTGGGAAGGCAAACGGATCCTTGGGGCAGGCTTTATTGAGACTGGTGTAGTCAATACACATGCGCCACTTGTTGTTCTTCTTCAGCACCAGGACTGGGTTGGCAAGCCACTCCGGGAAGAAAACTTCCATGATGAAGCCGGCTGCCAACATGCGGGTGATCTCTTCTCCAACAATCGGCAGAGGGGCTGTCTGGCTATTTTGGCATCTGCTCTTACATGTAGCTTGTGCTAGGCGAAATCCGTCAGAACACCCCGCATGTCTTTTGGAGACCATGCAAAGATATCCCGATTCTCACGGAGGAAAATCGACGAGCTCGCTTTCCTATTTGCTGTCAAGGTTGGTACCTATGATAGCATAACTCTTCGGGTGCTCAGGGTCCAAGAGGATCTTCTTTGTTTCTTTGGCCGGCGTGAAGGAGCCCTGGGTTTCTGACTCTTTGGCTTCTGGAGACATGTCCGGCTGCTTGCCGACAATGGGCACCACCCATTCCAAGAGCTTTTTTTCTGCCGCAATCATGTGGGACTCGGCCAGCCGGCTTCTGGCTGCAGCGCAGGCGGCCGATTTTTCATAGTCTCCACTGATTGTGATAATGCCCTTAGTTCCTGGCATCTTCATCTTGAGGTAGGCATAATGAGGCACCACCATGAATTTGACTAGAGCTGGCCGGCCTAGGAGCACATGGTACGAGCTCTCCAGGTAAACCACCTCGAACCAAATGGCTTCGTGGCGGAAATGATCCTTGGCTCCGAATACGACGACTATCTTGATCTTGCCTATTGGTGAGCAGGACAAGCCGGGCACAATGCCATGAAACACAGTCCGACTGGGCAGCAGCTGCTTCTCTTTGATTTTCAACTTCTCCATGGTGTCCCGGTAAAGGATGTTGATGCTGCTGCCACCATCTATCAGAATCCCGAAGAAACGAGATGCTCGCCTCTCTGTTGCAAGGGTGACATTCAATACCAGGGCATAGGAACCGGAGAGGGCATCACTTCTGGGTGGTCCGCCTAGCTCCAGCTGATGGGCTTCTTAGACGAATGCATGAACTCTCGAGCAGTGGAGGCAACCGCATTCACTTCGCGGTGCTGCTGGCGTCGGTTGTGTCTATCGCTAGCAATACTGGTGAAAACAACGTAAGCACCATGCTCTTAGGGGTAATCATCTTGGACTTGGCCGACTACTGGACGGGCGGCCGGCTACTAAGGAGGCGGAGCTGGCGGGCCAGCACATGGAAGAGGCAGTCCTTCTCCCTTGGCGATACAGACAAGCCAGTGACACTTCCAGGTCGTGTGGTTGGATGGCTTCGCGCTGCTGTGGAACTTGCATGGGGCATCGTGGGTCTGCTCAAAGGAGAAAGCGGGCAACCAGGCCGGCTTGCTGCCCTTCTAACGCTTGGGGGGTGGCTGCCCTTTGGTTTGTTGATCTTCAACCGTCGCCACCTGCCGCTGGTGGAGGCCGACTGGGGGCTTTATGCTTGTTGTCGTTCGGCTGCTGGCGCCGACTATTGTCTCCAGCCGACGTTCGAGGGGCCGGGGGGAGCACCTTCCCAGAAGTATCCACCCGGAGTTCCAACTTCATGGAGGAGCCAGCTGTGGCGTATTTCTCTGCTATGATCAGCAGCTCGTCGAGTTTGGCCGACTCGTCGCAAAGAAGCCGGTGCTTGAGTAACGTGCCTTTTCGGCACCCGGCGGTGAAGTATTCGATAGCTTGGAACTCATGCACTCCTTCGCAGGAGTTGCACAGTTCTGCCCACCGCGTTAAGTTATCGCGGGTGGACTCATTGGGGCCTTGGACGCATAGCGAGAGCTGGCGAGGCTTGGGAGGCCGCTTGTAGGTGCTGGTGAAGTTTCGGATAAACACCTCGGTGAAGTCTACCCAGCTATTGACGCTGTAGGGCTTGAGGCTGTTCAGCCATGTCCGGGCTGTCCCCTAGAACATGGGTGGGACGTACTTCATGGCAATGTGCTTGTTGCCATTTGCTATGCTGACTGCCGTGGAATAGTCCATCAGCCAATCCTCCGGCTTCATGAAGCCGTTGTACTTGGGTGTGTCCCTTGGGAGCGAGAACCCCTTGGGGAAAGGCTCGTCACAAATGCGGGGGCCAAAACAAGGCGGACCCATTGCGTCTTCTTCTTCTAGTGCCAGGGATCGAGCCAGCCAGTCGATCCGGTGGCGTGCATCGTTCTCTCTGACTCCTTCTCGGTGGCCCAGCAGGTCGCCTAGAGTCGGTTGATCAATAGGCGGCGGGGAGGTGTGCCTCTCCCTTCGAGGAGGCGGCGGCAGCGGATCATCGCCTTGTCGTTCGAGTGCTCGAGGGCAGCCGCCTTGGTCGTGCTCGATGGTGATGCGAGTCCGGCTACGGCTGGCAGCCGGCTCTTTGTCTCGTCTATCGCGGGCACTGCCAGCTGGCGTCTAGGAGGTCGCGCCATGCTCTTGGCGAGGGAGCGGGTTCTCAACCCACTGGTGAAGCTCTTCGGCACGACGGCCGGCTTCTTGCTGCGTGGCAGCCGCATCGATAAGCTGCTGAACACGCTCCATCATGTAACGACGCTCGTCGCCCTCCAGGTGGTCCAGCTCATCTGTTGTCGCCTGGGCAGCGCGTATGTTCTCCATGGGCGTGGCGTAGACTGGGCGGTCCACTCCAAACATGCTAGCGATGGCTCTGCCTCGTTGCCTGACCATGCCTGCTCGGCTAGGCCCAGCAGCAGTCGGCGTGCCGCCAACAACGCGATCAACTTCACACTGGAAGGCTTCGGAGGACCGTCTCATGGTAGCCAATTTCTTGGCGTTCTCCACAAGTGAAACGTGGCAGGCTTCCAGCGTCTTGGCATCCGCATCTGTAGAAATGGGCGTGGACAGATCCCGCATTGCCGCCCGCAATGGGTCCTGGCCGGCTCCTCCGGAACCCACATTGTTGCTGATAACAAGCACCTCCGTTACGGTGCTGCCACTGCTCTCCGCGCATGGGAGCGGATCGTTGATGACCACCATGTTGGTGGGGAAAGTGTCAAGGGATGTCGTGTCGGAGTCGACAAGCATCGGGTCGGTGGAGCCGATCGACTCCAACTCAAAAGCCGACTCGTTGGCGATGTGGAGCTAGTCGAGGAGGTTGACGAGGCGACTCTAGGGGCCATCTGTGCCTACATCGGATGCAGGCTCATCGGAGAGGTGGACCTCACCAACAAGGTCGGCGAGGCAGCTCGCGATGCAGGTGACCTCCGCGCCATGCAGCGCGTCGGTGCAGACGTCATTTAGCGTGCCAGGCTGGCTACGCTCGCTGGGGAGGAAGAGGGTTCCCGTCCATAATAGATCTTCGGACGATGGTGCACCTAGCCCCACGGTGGGCGCCAAATGTTGGGGGTGTCATGCGACATATGCCAAAGGGTGGCTTATCATGGAGGAGGCTAGTAAGACGTCTCTGGTGCCAGGAAATGGGATGAGGCGAATACATGCACGCCGGTGGATCTTACCTAGGTTCGGGGCTCTCCTAGGAGATAACACCCCTAGTCCTACTCTGCGGGGTCTCCACATCATCACTATCTCAACATGTAGCTACAAGTTGCTCCTTGAGCTGTTTCCTAGAGGAGGAACAAGGGTAGGGCTAGCTCCCTCCTCTCTCTACGTGTGTGTGTGTGCTCAAGATCTGAACCCTTTGCATGGGTGCCCTGGGGGTTTATATAGGCCTACCCCTAGGGGAACAATGGTAAACTGGCCGGGTGTGGGCCTAGGTCATCAGTGTATCTGGTTGCCGGCTCTTCTGCTAACTACTGGGGCCCGCCGACTGTCTTGTACTTGGCCGACAGGCCGTACCCGCCTCTTGCGGGTCCTGCCGGCTACCAAGCACTGTAGCCGTGCTCCTATGTCACATCCCTAGCTTCTGGTTTGCTCTGAGCCAGCTAGTCATGTGTTGCATCATGTTTAAATTTTGCCTAAAATTGAAATGGGGATGTTCAAACCCCAGCATTAAATCAACTCAACTAGGGTGAATTAAAATCTTTTCAATAAACCCAAAAGGTTCCTAAGAAAAGTTCATGATTTCTGGTTAAGGTGGAAACCTCTGCCAAAAATGATGAATATATTCTTAGGTCATTTTTGGATTTTTGAATTAAATCATATTGTATTTGACTTTGGGCATTTAAATACTATAAATAATTTAAATGTTCAAATAAATGTTGGAAATTGTTAAGGGTCACTGAAATAATTCAGAAAGCACCCATAATTGTTTCCAGGATTTTATTAAATGATTTGCTATTTTAAATCAAATCAAAAACAAAATAACAGAAATAGAAAAGAAATAAAAGAGAGAGAGAGAGAGAGAGAAGGACTACATGGCGCTCACCTGGCAGCCCACTTACCTGGCCTTCTACTGTAGCAGCCCAGCCCACCACCGCAGCCGTCCCTGTCGTCTTCCTCCTCGGATAGTAGGACGCAGGCGCGTGGCCGGAGCGCGCGGGCACACGCCCAGGCCACCTCCCGCCTCTCTGCCTGTCTCCCCGTTGCCCTGAGGATGCCACGCACCCCCCTGGACCGCTCTCACTCTCTCCCGTTCCTTCTTCTCTCTTCTCTGGCCCTCTCACTCATGCGACCGAGGACCGCCGTCGCTGCCGCTCGTCGCAGTCATAGCCACCACCGTCGTTCCACCCCACCAGAGTGACCAAAGGCTCCGCCTCGACGCCCCCGACCTCTCCATGGAGCTACGCAACGCCGGGAGCCCTGCATCGCCGCCCACGCCGTCTTCCCCATCTTCGGCCGCCCGGATCTCCGGCGACCCTGTGCTGCCTCCGACGCTCCCCCGGCCTCGTCTCCACCTCGAATGGATCCGCTGTGAGCCCCTGCTGCTTCTCCTGTGCTCGCCCCCTCCGTTCTCGCCCCCTAGCCCCATCTCCCACCGCGGCCGAGAGTTTCTCGCCGCCGGCCATGGCGTGGCCGTGGCCACAGCCACCGCAGCTCGCTCCCGAGCCCACCGTCGTGCTCAACGCAGCACCAGGAGCTCGTAGCCACCACCCGCTCCTCCTCTAGTGCACCGTAGCCCCTTCTCCCCTCCCCGCCGAACTCCGGCCGCCGCAAAAGCTGCCACCGTCGTCGATTTAGCCCACTCCGTCGCGAGTTGTTGCCTCCGTTGGATGCGCAAGACTCCTAGCTTTCCGTAGCCGCAAACCGCGTCCAAAACCACCGCCTGAAGCTCAAATCCGAGCCGCGCCACCGTCTCGGGCCTCGCCGGCGTCGAGTCGCCGGCGGGATTGACCCCGCTGACTCAGTTGACCATGGGTGGGCCCAGTTTGACCTCCCCTGGGTCCATGACAGGTGGACCCCGCCATCAGGTGATTAGCTTAATGCTAATCACCACCTAATCTAACCCCCTGACACTGACATGTGGGCCCTAGTGCCCCTAATCTTTAATTAAATTAAACTAACCCCCCTGTCTAACCTGTGTCACTGACGTGTGGACCCCCCCACGTCAGGTTTGACCCGAGCCAGCCCAGTTGACTCTACTGACGTCACAGTGACGTGGTGCTGACGCCATAATTCATTTCTGGATTTATATTATTCAGGAAATTCCAGAAAATTGTAAAAACTTCTAAAAATCATAGAAATTCAACCGTAACTCCAAATGAGATAAATTATATATGAAAAATGACCAGAAAAATCCAATCTATCCATCTGTACTATTTTCATGCATGTTAGAACAACTTATAGGTGCTGTTTAGCACAAATCATATAAATGGCATCTGAATAATCACATATGGAGTTTGAATTTGAATCTTATATTCAAACCAACTTCATTTAATCTGTTGCTAGTTGCATTAGCTCAAAACACATTCATATTGCCATGTCATGAGTATGCATCATATTGTGCATTGCATTGATTGTATTTCTTCTTTGTTGCCGGTATCTGTTCCCTCCCGGTAGAGGATGTTCCGACGTTGTGATCGTTAACACTGATGAAGACTCAATGTTATCTTCAGAAGTGCCAGGCAAGCAAAACCCCCTTGTTCATTCCGATAAAATCCCACTCTCTCGCTCCTGCTCTCTTTTACTGCATTAGGACAACACCGATTCATCTGTTACTTGCTGCGGTAGCCGAACCCCTTTATCCTTTGCATGACCTGTCATTGCCACAGTAAATAGATGAAACCCACTAGCATGAGTAGGAGTTGTTTGAGCCCTGTTGTGCCTACTCATTCATGCTTGTTTGTCATGCCTGCTACTGCTTAGAGTTGAGTCAGGTCTGATTCATCGGGGATGAATCAGAGGTGTGTGAACATGTCCTACTGTGTGTGAGCTAAGTGTGTGAACACGATTTGGTAAAGGTAGCGGTGAGAGGCCATGTAGGAGTACATGGTGGGTTGTCTCATTGAAGCCGTCCTCAGGAACCGAGTTCTGTGTTTGTGATCCATGATTCAGCTACTACCACGCATTGGGCCCGAAACCAATGGACCCTCTCGGCTTCTTAATCACCCTTGTCCTCTGTCCAGGAGTTGCAAGTAGTTTCTGGTGTTTGTAGTATGCTGGAGGCCGTGCGCAGCGCTGACCGTAGGGGTGGGCTGTGATGCGGTAGGCACGTGGCCGGGTATACCGGGCGCCCGTTTGGTGTCACGTAACCCTGTTCACATCGTTTGGGGCTGTGAGCGAAACTCCGGCCGGATCTCCTCATGGATGGAACCCGAATAGGCGATAAACCTGGACTAGAGACTCGAGTGTTTAGGTAGGCCGTGGCCGACACCCACGTTGGGCTTCCGCTTGAAGGTTGCCGAGTACATGTCGTGTAAACGGCGGTAAGTGGTGAGAGCGTGTGTGAAGAAGTACACCCCTGCAGGGTTATCATCATCTATTCGAATAGCCGTGTCCGCGGAAAAGGACTTCTGGGTTGCTTATATCAGTTCATAGACAAGTGAAAGTGGATACTCTAAAATACGCAAGATAAGCGTGAGTGCTATGGATGGCGTTCTCGTAGGGGAACGGGAGCGGTTCCATAGTGGTGTATTGGTTGGTGAATATGTGGACTCGTGTGCGCCACCTCAAAAGAGTTACATTGCAGTCATAGTTCAGGTTAGCCACCGAGTCAAAGCTGGCTTGCTGCAGTTAAACCCCACCATCCCCTTTGTTGATAATGATGCATATGTAGATAGTTCTGATGTAAGTCTTGCTGGGTACATTTGTACTCACGTTTGCCTATTTATGTTTTTGCAGAGAGACTTCGGTCTCGCTAGTAGTTCCGCGTGGACTTCGACGTTTAGCTTGTTACCTCAGCTACGATCTTGTGCCTCGGCAGGATCTGGTAGATAGTCAGGCTTCTCAGCCTTTTTCATTTATAGATGTCTGTACTCAGACATGATAGCTTCCGCTTGTGCTTTTATTTGTATGCTCTGAATGTTGGGTCATGAGACTCATGTTTGTAATATCTCGCTCCTCGGAGCCTATTGGATAAATACTTGAGTCGTAGAGTCATGTTGTGATGCCATGTTGTGTTTGCACATATCGAGCATATTGTGTGTATGTTATTGAAATGCTTGGTATGTGTGGGATCTGACTATCTAGTTGTTTATCTTTAGTAGCCTCTCTTACCGGGAAATGTCTCCTAGTGTTTCCACCGAGCCATGGTAGCTTGCTACTGCTCCGGAACACTTAGGCTGGCCGGCATGTGTCCTTCTTCGTTCCTGTGTCTGTCCCTTCGGGGAAATGTCACGCAATGAATACCGGAGTCCTGCTAGCCCAGTGCTACAGCCTGGATTCACTCGCTGATGACCGACACGTTCGATGCTGGGTCATGGATGCATGTCCCTGTAAGTCTGTGCCACTTTGGGTTTACAACTAGCCATGTCAGCCCGGGCTCCTTACCATATGGATGCTAGCGACACTATCATATACGTGTGCCAAAGGCGCAAACGGTCCCGGGCAATGGTAAGGCGACACCCGTGGGAATACCGTGCATGAGGCCGCAAAGTGATATGAGGTGTTACATGCTAGATCGATGTGGCATTGAGTCGGGGTCCTGACAGCGTTGGTATCAGAGCTTGACTGCCTGTAGGATTACCAAGCCAAACTGGTCGAAGTTGAGTCTAGAAATTCTTAGTTATATAAGGGAATTGATTGTGGGATGGAACGTAAGGTTTTTTTTTTACTCCTTATACCTCATGCCCTTCTGATCTGAGTCATCTTATCTTTCCTACGGGGATTAAGAACTAAGCTATCTCTTCTTTCTATCAGGATCACGTGTTACTAATCCGTAGACTTATAGATTGTTGGACTTAAGCCTCAGTTCAGTTTCTACCTCTGTATGTTAATTATTGATCTCGAGACCTTGATATTGTGCTTCTGAGTGGTTATGCCACCATTTTTGTGAATATCTCAAATCTTTTCTGAGCATTTACAGCCGTTATGCTGTCCGAGTCATTCCAGGTTTCTAAATAGTCTGATGCATTTGCAAATCCTTTCCCTCTGGTTTCGATGTTCCTTTATGCCAGCTCAATCACACTAATTGTTGAGTTGAGGTATTCTACTGCCTCGACCTTTATGTTGGAGTTATTATTATGACCCTAGGTGTCTCAGGGGATCATCTAGTAGTCTAGCCATGTTTTGTGTTCCCAGTGTGATGATTCTGGCCGTCATTATCGAAAGCATCCCGCGATGCCATTTAGTTAGTAGGTATTCTATTCCTGGGTTCTTGAACCCGAGATCCACCCTACTTACTTCATGTTGATAGTAATTGCTAGCTCCCTTAGGTTATTAGTAACCTTTGCGATAGTCCTTGAAGTCCGTGGTATCTTCTTCTTCCAAATACCATGAACTACTTATGGCAGAAGTTCCTCGTTGAACTGAACGATCACAACCAGAGTGCTCTTGATGAGTTCTCCATTATATATTGTGGCTCTGCCAGTTCTACCTTTCTACATGGGTTATCCGGAAGAAATATGTTGAACTTCGTTCGACATGCTAAACCATGCATCCACAACTCAGGAAATCATATGTTCTTTTGAGTTGTCCCTCTGTAGTTGTATTTGACCCTTGTCCAGCAGTTGATAGTCAAGTTGATGTCGTGCATTCGTGTTCACCGATGCTCGTTATTCTTGTGGTCCGTCAAGCCGTTCTGGTTCGGAATGACTAGGAGAAACAAACTCCAGTACCTCTTCCATATCCAGGATTGAGTCAAAGAAGTCGTATGCCGTAGATCAAATGCCAATCCAACTTTTGGTTCTGTTCTACCTTGGAGTATTACCCCCTTTATGTCAGAATTGTCATGAGAACTGCACCAACTCTCATGAATTTTGACGTAGTGATACTTCTCACCATCATTAGTCATTCCTCGGCCCTCGTGTTGATGCAACCGGAATACCGACAAATGAATTGTGATGTGTGAAATCAATACTCCCAGCAACCTCGTTGCTTGGTAGTTAAAGGATAATAATTTCATTCTTAGCGTGTTAGTTTTTGAATCATCCTTCTAAGACTGATAGTGCTACCTAGTCCTTATTTCGGTGCACCCTTCGATTGATGAGTTCGGATCTTGTCAAGTCCTCACTCATTTGATCATATCGTCTTGCCCTCAAAAGCGAGATTGTTCTCGAGCTTAGTAACATACCGGTGGTTCGTGATTTTCCGAATATCTTCTCGGAAGTATTACCAGGTTGTTCCCTGACTGTTATGTTGAGCTCGTGATCAAGTTGGTTTCTTGTGAACCACCTTCTCTCCAAGAATCGGTGTTAGATATCCCTGAGCTAGTTGGTTAAGCTAGACAACAACTTGGAGAGTTGGAAGATAAAAGCTTGCCTGACTTAGTTCGTTCCAAAGGGATATTCTTGTGTAGTGTGTGTTGAAGAAAGATGATATCTTCATCGATTGGTCCTTGTGATCAGTTGCTGGACCTATTGTCTTATCAATCCTTTGATTTGAGTGTGGGCTATCGTCAAATCAAATCAGTACCAACGATGCTCGTAATGTTGTCTTATTCGTGGTTGATCCCTCGAGCATACACCATTACATCTTTGGTCTGACCAATGCTATCACCGTGTTCACTTAACTATGGAATTCCTTTTAAAAGGAAACCTAGATGAATTGTTGTTGAGCCCATTGACAACATCCTTATCTCCTCCATGATTTTGTTGAACATTAAGCTAGTGTTGGAAACTTTTGAAAGCATTTGTTCATGCTAGCTCATGAAGCATATGTTTGGATGAAGGTAGTGACTTCCTTTAATTCATGTGCATCTGATGCAAGTTGCCGCCGTGGATTCGAGAAAGTCAATGTTGCTTTCTTTGGAATCATTCCAAATCAGTCATGCACACGTGCGAAGAATGCTGTGGTTTGAAGACTTGCAACCTTGAATCTATATGTATCCCTAGCACACCAAGCCACTGATTGATTTGTTCAAGGAGAAGGAGTTTCTTCATAAGAGCTAATCCGGACTTATGTAAGGACTTCGATACCCTCGTTGATGGTTCCCCCTCCTGAACTCGGTAGTGTTTTATTATAAGACTACTATGTGGTCATGCTTGTCTGGGACAGCGTGTTCACATGTGTGTAGCAGAACCAGCTCATGTTTTGAAGCTTACTATCGTAGTTCATTCCCCGAGAATCTCGCAACGTCATCTCGTTGATTTGTGTTGCAAACTTTCGTTTTTCTTCCTAGACTCGATGAGTCTGGAATATCCTGACACCAACCAGATCTGAATCTCAGGCAGATATGATGGTTTGGAACATTTTCCAAGAACTATAATATCGATCCCTTGGAAACCGGTAAAGTGGATGTCGTGGCCAACACACCCAGCCGGAAGACCTGTTATTATAATATCTTGATTGAGGAAGTTGGCCACCTCCCCATAAGGATTTCGTAGGATTTACCTCCCTAGTTGTTCCTTATGGATTCTTGTGCTCCCGAAGTCCGACCTTTACTTGATGTTCTAGATATCAAACCATATCTATGAATGGGTTACACTAGCACATCAAGAAGAACATTAGAAGCGGAGTGCTAAATGTCTCTCGGTCGATCATCCAGATTTTATTTCCTTGGCCTCGCTAAGATGAAATCTGAGAAGTGTTATCTTCCTTTGCATCTGCATCATCCATCATCATTCATCGTGGTAGCAAGTTGTGTTGCCAGGATCCTTGACACGGATATTGGTAAAACCTTGATGAATGTGGAAATGCTCAAGTTCTTGAGAGCACGAACAAGCGCTACGTGTTATCATCGGCACTAACAAGGATTGCTCCTAGTCTCTTCGGTTATGCTATAACCACTCCAATAGTGAATTCACTCTTTATTGTTGGGTTCTTCCCCAGTTACCAGAATCATTCCCAGCATTTGCATTTTGTTCCTAGCTTGCACCGCCAATGTGCCATTCTACCATGGGTCTCTTCCATTTCCGGTGATAAGCAAATTCATCCATTACGTTGTCTTCAACAAGGTAATCCACATCATCCAAATCTGAGTATGCCACTCTACCGACCCCCTCCAAACGATTGCTCGAGAATTGCCTTAGGCTGGTTTAAAGAGTTTCAATGATCTTTAAATCAAAGGTAATTCTTTTCGCCACTTGGATATTTCTACGAGTCACCTTCTCTAAGGTGCATCGTTGTGGTATCATGGCAACTCAACTCCTCGCTACGTTGACAATCGATTACCACCTTCTTAAGCGTGAAATTGTTGTCTACCTAGTGAACCTTCGTCATCCGTTTCTTTCCACCCCTCCTGATGTGTATCTCGTGTCTCAACCCGAGAGATGGTCCTATGTCTCATTCCGTGAGTTGTTCGATCTTCGAGAAGATCGACCCTCGAGTCTCCTTCTTCCCTCCATGTCATGTTGACAGGATTTCTCAGAGCAAGATTCGAGATAATGATGGTGAACGAATCAACGTTCAGTTGAAGTGCACCCTGGATCGTGAAGATTATACTAGTTGCGTTTCCCCTTCACCTTACCCTACGCTTGAATCTCGAGACGAGATTCTTGTTTAGTGGGGGTGAGTTGTCACATCCCTAGCTTCTGGTTTGCTCTGAGCCAGCTAGTCATGTGTTGCATCATGTTTAAATTTTGCCTAAAATTGAAATGGGGATGTTCAAACCCCAGCATTAAATCAACTCAACTAGGGTGAATTAAAATCTTTTCAATAAACCCAAAAGGTTCCTAAGAAAAGTTCATGATTTCTGGTTAAGGTGGAAACCTCTGCCAAAAATGATGAATATATTCTTAGGTCATTTTTGGATTTTTGAATTAAATCATATTGTATTTGACTTTGGGCATTTAAATACTATAAATAATTTAAATGTTCAAATAAATGTTGGAAATTGTTAAGGGTCACTGAAATAATTCAGAAAGCACCCATAATTGTTTCCAGGATTTTATTAAATGATTTGGTATTTTAAATCAAATCAAAAACAAAATAACAGAAATAGAAAAGAAATAAAAGAGAGAGAGAGAGAAGGACTACATGGCGCTCACCTGGCAGCCCACTTACCTGGCCTTCTACTGTAGCAGCCCAGCCCACCACCGCAGCCGTCCCTGTCGTCTTCCTCCTCGGACAGTAGGACGCAGGCGCGTGGCCGGAGCGCGCGGGCACACGCCCAGGCCACCTCCTGCCTCTCTGCCTGTCTCCCCGTCGCCCTGAGGATGCCACGCACCCCCCTGGACCGCTCTCACTCTCTCCCGTTCCTTCTTCTCTCTTCTCTGGCCCTCTCACTCACGCGACCGAGGACCGCCGTCGCCGCCGCTCGTCGCAGTCATAGCCACCACCGTCGTTCCACCCCACCAGAGTGACCAAAGGCTCCGCCTCGACGCCCCCGACCTCTCCATGGAGCTACGCAACGCCGGGAGCCCTGCATCGCCGCCCACGCCGTCTTCCCCATCTTCGGCCGCCCGGATCTCCGGCGACCCTGTGCTGCCTCCGACGCTCCCCCGGCCTCGTCTCCGCCTCGAATGGATCCGCTGTGAGCCCCTGCTGCTTCTCCTGTGCTCGCCCCCTCCGTTCTCGCCCCCTAGCCCCATCTCCCACCGCGGCCGAGAGTTTGTCGCCGCCGGCCATGGCGTGGCCGTGGCCACAACCACCGCAGCTCGCTCCCGAGCCCACCGTCGTGCTCAGCGCAGCACCAGGAGCTCGTAGCCACCACCCGCTCCTCCTCTAGTGCACCGTAGCCCCTTCTCCCCTCCCCGCCGAACTCCGGCCGCCGCAAAAGCTGCCGCCGTCGTTGATTTAGCCCACTCCGTCGCGAGTTGTTGCCTCCGTTGGATGCGCAAGACTCCTAGCTTTCCGTAGCCGCAAACCGCGTCCAAAACCACCGCCTGAAGCTCAAATCCGAGCCGCGCCACCGTCTCGGGCCTCGCCGGCGTCGAGTCGCCGGCGGGATTGACCCCGCTGACTCAGTTGACCACGGGTGGGCCCAGTTTGACCTCCCCTGGGTCCATGACAGGTGGACCCCGCCATCAGGTGATTAGCTTAATGCTAATCACCACCTAATCTAACCCCCTGACACTGACATGTGGGCCCTAGTGCCCCTAATCTTTAATTAAATTAAACTAACCCCCCTGTCTAACCTGTGTCACTGACGTGTGGACCCCCCCACGTCAGGTTTGACCCGAGCCAGCCCAGTTGACTCTACTGACGTCACAGTGACGTGGTGCTGACGCCATAATTCATTTCTGGATTTATATTATTCAGGAAATTCCAGAAAATTGTAAAAACTTCTAAAAATCATAGAAATTCAACCGTAACTCCAAATGAGATAAATTATATATGAAAAATGACCAGAAAAATCCAATCTATCCATCTGTACTATTTTCATGCATGTTAGAACAACTTATAGGTGCTGTTTAGCACAAATCATATAAATGGCATCTGAATAATCACATATGGAGTTTGAATTTGAATCTTATATTCAAACCAACTTCATTTAATCTGTTGCTAGTTGCATTAGCTCAAAACACATTCATATTGCCATGTCATGAGTATGCATCATATTGTGCATTGCATTGATTGTATTTCTTCTTTGTTGCCGGTATCTGTTCCCTCCCGGTAGAGGATGTTCCGACGTTGTGATCGTTAACACTGATGAAGACTCAATGTTATCTTCAGAAGTGCCAGGCAAGCAAAACCCCCTTGTTCATTCCGATAAAATCCCACTCTCTCGCTCCTGCTCTCTTTTACTGCATTAGGACAACACCGATTCATCTGTTACTTGCTGCGGTAGCCGAACCCCTTTATCCTTTGCATGACCTGTCATTGCCACAGTAAATAGATGAAACCCACTAGCATGAGTAGGAGTTGTTTGAGCCCTGTTGTGCCTACTCATTCATGCTTGTTTGTCATGCCTGCTACTGCTTAGAGTTGAGTCAGGTCTGATTCATCGGGGATGAATCAGAGGTGTGTGAACATGTCCTACTGTGTGTGAGCTAAGTGTGTGAACACGATTTGGTAAAGGTAGCGGTGAGAGGCCATGTAGGAGTACATGGTGGGTTGTCTCATTGAAGCCGTCCTCAGGAACCGAGTTCTGTGTTTGTGATCCATGATTCAGCTACTACCACGCATTGGGCCCGAAACCAATGGACCCTCTCGGCTTCTTAATCACCCTTGTCCTCTGTCCAGGAGTTGCAAGTAGTTTCTGGTGTTTGTAGTATGCTGGAGGCCGTGCGCAGCGCTGACCGTAGGGGTGGGCTGTGATGCGGTAGGCACGTGGCCGGGTATACCGGGCGCCCGTTTGGTGTCACGTAACCCTGTTCACATCGTTTGGGGCTGTGAGCGAAACTCCGGCCGGATCTCCTCATGGATGGAACCCGAATAGGCGATAAACCTGGACTAGAGACTCGAGTGTTTAGGTAGGCCGTGGCCGACACCCATGTTGGGCTTCCGCTTGAAGGTTGCCGAGTACATGTCGTGTAAACGGCGGTAAGTGGTGAGAGCGTGTGTGAAGAAGTACACCCCTGCAGGGTTATCATCATCTATTCGAATAGCCGTGTCCGCGGAAAAGGACTTCTGGGTTGCTTATATCAGTTCATAGACAAGTGAAAGTGGATACTCTAAAATACGCAAGATAAGCGTGAGTGCTATGGATGGCGTTCTCGTAGGGGAACGGGAGCGGTTCCATAGTGGTGTATTGGTTGGTGAATATGTGGACTCGTGTGCGCCACCTCAAAAGAGTTACATTGCAGTCGTAGTTCAGGTTAGCCACCGAGTCAAAGCTGGCTTGCTGCAGTTAAACCCCACCATCCCCTTTGTTGATAATGATGCATATGTAGATAGTTCTGATGTAAGTCTTGCTGGGTACATTTGTACTCACGTTTGCCTATTTATGTTTTTGCAGAGAGACTTCAGTCTCGCTAGTAGTTCCGCGTGGACTTCGACGTTTAGCTTGTTACCTCAGCTACGATCTTGTGCCTCGGCAGGATCTGGTAGATAGTCAGGCTTCTCAGCCTTTTTCATTTATAGATGTCTGTACTCAGACATGATAGCTTCCGCTTGTGCTTTTATTTGTATGCTCTGAATGTTGGGTCATGAGACTCATGTTTGTAATATCTCGCTCCTCGGAGCCTATTGGATAAATACTTGAGTCGTAGAGTCATGTTGTGATGCCATGTTGTGTTTGCACATATCGAGCATATTGTGTGTATGTTATTGAAATGCTTGGTATGTGTGGGATCTGACTATCTAGTTGTTTATCTTTAGTAGCCTCTCTTACCGGGAAATGTCTCCTAGTGTTTCCACCGAGCCATGGTAGCTTGCTACTGCTCCGGAACACTTAGGCTGGCCGGCATGTGTCCTTCTTCGTTCCTGTGTCTGTCCCTTCGGGGAAATGTCACGCAATGAATACCGGAGTCCTGCTAGCCCAGTGCTACAGCCTGGATTCACTCGCTGATGACCGACACGTTCGATGCTGGGTCATGGATGCATGTCCCTGTAAGTCTGTGCCACTTTGGGTTTACAACTAGCCATGTCAGCCCGGGCTCCTTATCATATGGATGCTAGCGACACTATCATATACGTGTGCCAAAGGCGCAAACGGTCCCGGGCAATGGTAAGGCGACACCCGTGGGAATACCGTGCATGAGGCCGCAAAGTGATATGAGGTGTTACATGCTAGATCGATGTGGCATTGAGTCGGGGTCCTGACATCCTAATGACACTTTCTTTGTCGAGGAAGGCGTGGCTAGAGTTCCACCGCCTGGCGGTTGTTCACTGTAGCCATTCCCCGTCTCTCCTGGTTGATGGTGCACAAACTCCTAGGAAAGGGAGGGGCCGCCTGCTGGAAGCCGACTGGTAGAGCTTGCCGCCCTCTGGCTTCTCATGGGCTGGTAGGGCCCGCCACCCGCGGGCCATACCGACAGCCCGTCGTGGGAGTAGGGTCCCCTCTGACTTGGGTGATGTCACGGGCGAAAGGGCAACAATGTCGCGCCGTCCGGGAGATCACCAGCTAGTACGGCACACTTTGGCCACGACCCTCCCTAGATTCGAGGATGACGGGCTTCTCTGTAGCCATGCCTCGTCTCATCGTATTCATGGGTGCTCAGACTTTGAGGGCGCTTAGGGCCGCCTAGTAGGAGCCGGCCCCTCTGGGGGCCGCCTGCTACGAGGCGGCCCAATTCATGGCCGTCTTCTGGGGTCCACCGCCTTCTGGCAGCCGGCTGCTTGGACCAGCCGGCCACTAGAAAGCGGCGATCAATCTTCGGCACTTGAGGGGCGCAGTCGGCCCCGATGTCATGAAATGCCATGGGGGGCAGATGAGGCTACCCATGGCCAATAACTCCGACAGAAAGGCTTGGCCACCCTAACTCAAAATCAAGAGAGTCTTGAGACGATTTTTGAGACCAAACTTCTTGACTTGGATGTCAAGGTCGCAGAGATTCAAACTTTAGTGGAGAATATTCAAGAAGAGCTTGAGGAGAGAAGTGACAGTACCACCACTAATTCTTATCAAAGGGTGCCTAGAAGACAGAGTTCTGCAGAAGTGCAAGTGACAGACACTAGGGCTACAATTTCAGCTCCTACAGCCACAGCTTCAGTTTCCCCTCCAGTGGCAACTCCTCCAACTCCATAGTCTTCTTCGGATGCATTCGTTGTAGGACTCATCTTTCACGCCACCTTCGTACTCCAGAGCTCCTGGAGATCAATCTTAGAGAGCCGCATAGCACTATGCATTTTCAATCTTTTTGGTAACTTGTTGCCAAAGGGGGAGAAAGTCTATAGGTCATAGGCTGAGAGAGAGAGAGAGAGTGTGTATGTTTTGCTTCTTTTTGCCTCTCTTGCTACTTATTTGCTTGCTTGCTTGTTTGGTTGATACTCTATTTATGTGTGTGTGAGATACTTCTATGGTCATGTGCTTGATCATATCATACTTTAATGTTTGTGCTTGGATGATGATATTCTCTATGTCTTATGTATGATCATTCACATCTTGTCTTGTCTTGGGGGGATGATGATATTCTCTATGTCATATTCATATTTTATCAGTTTGAGCGCTCCACCAAGATGTATGTGACATGGAAGAGTAAACCATGATCCTAATCGATTGTGCATTTGCATTCAAAAGCAAATTTTTAATAATGCACAAATTTAGGGGGAGCTCTTACTTATCACATACTTCTCAAAATGATGAGGTATTTCATTCTATTTATCATTTGTCGAAGCTTTTGATCTATATGTTTTCATCAATTACCAAAAAGGGGGAAATTGAAAGTGCAACTAATCCCTGGGTGGTTTTGTTAATTCTTAACAACATATAGTTCATTGAACTGGGTGGTTTTGCCACAAAGTTCATTTGACATACCCATAGCCAGACACCCTAATCAGTTCGGACTCACCGATAGGGATCTCGATCTCATCGAGATGGGATTGCATACTCTTTGTTTCCCTTCATAATGTTTCATTCCAACCGAGATGAGCGATCGGTCCCACCGAGTTCGCAATGCAAACTCTCTGTTTCCTTTTCGTAATGTTTCGGTATCACCCAAATGAGCGATCGGTCCCACCAAGTTTGCTTGACCAACTCTCTGACTGCTTATTACTGAAATCAGTCTTACCGAGTCGAAGTATTCGGTAAAACCGAGATCAAGTTATGCCCTAACCCCAAGGCATCGGTCCCACCGAGTTGATCATGTCGATCCCACCGAAAAGCTTAACGTTCACACTTTGAACCATAATGGTCTGACCGAGTTTCACTATTCGGTCCTACCGAGTTTGGTAAATTGTGTGTAACAGTTAGATTTTGCGTGGACTCCTCCACCCTCCTCTCCATTAGAGAGAGAGACATCAGAATGTGCCTACACTTCCAGCATTCATTTTCTGAGACAGAACCACCTACTCATGTGTTGAGACCAAGACATTCCAATCCAACCACAAGAATCGTTATCTCTAGCCTTCCCCAAGTTGCTTCCCACTCAAATCATCTTTCCACCATATCCAAATCTGTGAGAGAGAGTTGAGCGTTGGGGAGACTATCATTTGAAGCACAAGAGCAAGGAGTTCATCATCAACACACCATATATTACCTTTTGGAGAGTGGGGTCTCCTAGATTGGTTAGGTGTCACTTGGGAGCCTCCGTCAAGATTGTGGAGTTGAACTAAGGAGTTTGTATGGGCAAGGAGATCGCCTACTTCATGAAGATCTACCCAAGTGAGGCAATTCCTTCATGGGCGATGGCCATGGTGGGATAGACAAGGTTGCTTCTTCATGGACGCTTCATACGTGGAGCCTCCTACCTCTTGCGCACTGCATTGGTTTTCCCTTGAAGAGGAAAGGGTGATGCAGTAAAGTAGCATAAGTATTTCCCTTAGTTTTTGAGAACCAAGGTATCAATCCAGTAGGAGATCATGCTTGAGTCCTACGCACCTACACAAACAAATAAGAACCTCGCAACCAACGCGATAAAGGGATTGTCAATCCCTTCACGGTCACTTACAAGAGTGAGATCTGATAGATATGATAAGATAATATTTTTGGTATTTTTATGATGAAGAGAAATAAATATGCAAAGTAAAATAAATGACAATAGAAATAACTAAGTGTTGAAAGATTAATATGATGGAAGATAGACCCGGGGCCATAGGTTTCACTAGTGGCTTCTCTCAAGAGCATAAGTATTATGGTGGGTAAATGAATTACTGTAGAGCAATTGATAGAATTGAGCATAGTTATGAGAATATCTAGGTACGATCATGTATATAGGCATCACGTCTGCGACAAGTAGACCGAAACGATTCTGCATCTACTACTATCACTCCACACATCGACCGCTATCCAGCATGCATCTAGAGTATTAAGTTCATAAGAACATAGTAATGCTTTAAGTAAGATGACATGATGTAGAGGGATAAACTCATGCAATATGATATAAACCCCATCTTTTTATCCTCGATGGCAATAATTCAATACGTGCCTTGCTGCCCCTGCTGTCACTGGGAATGGACACCGTAAGATTGAGCCCAAAGCTAAGCACTTTTCCCATTGCAAGAAATATCAATCTAGTAGGCCAAACCAAACTGATAATTCGAAGAGACATGCAAAGATAAACAAATCATACATAAAAGAATCTAGAGGAGATTCAAATATTGTTCATAGATAAACTTGATCATAAACCGATAATTCATCGGATCTCGACAAAAACACCGCAAAAGAAGATTACATCGAACAGATCTCCAAGAAGACCGAGGAGAACTTTGTATTGACATCCAAAGAGAGAGAAGAAGCCATCTAGCTAATAACTATGGACCCATAGGTCTAAAGTAAACTACTCACACATCACCGGTGAGGCCATGGAGTTGATGTAGAGGCCCTCCATGATCAATGCCCCCTCCGACGGAGCTCCGGAAAAGGCCCCAAGATGGGATCTCTCGGGTACAGAAGGTTGCGGTGGTGGAATTAGGTTTTCGTGGTGCTCCTAGATGTTTGGGGGGTATGTGGTTATATAGGAGGAAGAAGTAGGTCGGTGGAGCTACGAGGGGCCCACGAGGGTGGAGGGTGCGCCCAGGGGGGTAGCCGCCCCCCATTCCTCGTGGCTTCCTCGGTTGTTTCTTGAGGCCCACTCCAAGTCTCCTGCATCACGTTTCTTGAGAAAATCACGTTCCCGAAGGTTTCATTCCATTTGGACTTCGTTTGATATTCCGTTTCTGCGGAACACTGAAATAGGCAAAAAAATAGCAATTTGGGCTGGGCCTCCAGTTAATAGGTTAGTCCCAAAAATGATATAAAAGTGTAAAATAAAGCCCATTAACATCCAAAATAGACAATATAATAGCATGGAACAATCAAAAATTATAGATACGTTGGAGACGTATCAAGCATCCCAAAGCTTAATTCCTGCTCGTCCTCGTGTAGGTAAATGATAAAAGAAGAATTTTTGATGTGGAATGCTTTCTAACATATTTCTCAATGTAATTTTTTATTTATTGTGGCATGAGTGTTCAGATCCGAAAGATTCAAGATAAAAGTTTAATATTGACATAGAAATAATAATACTTCAAGCATACTAACTAAGCAATCATGTCTTCTCAAAATAACATGGCCAAAAAAGTTATCCCTGCAAAATCATATAGTTTGGCTATGCCCTATCTTCACCACACAAAATATTTAAATCATGCACAACCCCGATGACAAGCTAAGCAATTGTTTCATACTTTTAATGTTCTCAAACCTTTTCAATCTTCACGCAATATATGAGCATGAGCCATGCAGATAGCACTAAATGTGGAATTGAATGGTGGTTGTGGAGAAGACAAAAAAGGAGAAGATAGTCTCACATCAACTAAGCGTATCAACGGGCTATGGAGATGCCCATCAATAGATATCAATGTGAGTGAGTAGGGATTGCCATGCAACGGATGCATTAGAGCTATAAGTGTATGAAAGCTCAACAAAAGAAACTAAGTGGGTGTGCATCCAACTTGCTTGCTCATGAAGACCTAGGGCATTTTGAGGAAGCCCATCATTGGAACATACAAGCCAAGTTCTATAATTAAAAATTCCCACTAGTATATGAAAGTGATATCATAGGAGACTCTCTATCAAGAAGATCATGGTGCTACTTTGAAGCACAGGTGTGGAGAAAGGATAGTAGCATTGTCCCTTCTCTCTTTTTCTCTCATTTTTTTTATTTGGGCCTTCTTTTTTTGGCCTCTTTTTATTCGTCCGGAGTCTCATCCCGACTTATGGGGGAATCATAGTCTCCATCATCCTTTCCTTACTTGGGACAATGCTCTAATAATGATGATCATCACACTTTATTTACTTACAACTCAAGAATTACAACTTGATACTTAGAACAAAATATGACTTTATGTGAATGCCTCTGGCGGTGTACAGGGATGTGCAATGATGCATGACATGTATGAAGAATTATGAACGATGGCTTTTGTCAGATTTCGGGTTCCGGCAGACCCTTGAGGTTCGAACACTGGGGTGCGCGCGGAGATTTCGCCTTATACCTACCTGCACCCCTCCGCCTCGATGAGATCTGAGCTATGGAAAGAACGACACAAGAGACGCAGGGTTTATACTGGTTCGGGCCACCGTTGTGGTGTGATAGCCTACTCCAGTGTGTGTGGTGTGGTGGATTGCCTCTTGGGCTGATGATGAACAATACAAGGAAGAACAGCCTCGCGAGGGTCTGCTCTTTGCTAGGGGGGGGGACGAACTGCTAGGAGGAGTTTAGTCACCCTTCTCTCTCTCTAATTTTGATCCGATCCTTGATCCTCGATCTCTGTCTCTAACGTTCCTTTTACCTCGAACCCGAACCTTGATCCTTGTGGGTGGCTGGTCCTATTTATAGGCAATGGCCCTGGGCCTCTTCCCAAATATTGAGCGGGAAGGGCGCCAACAATTGGCCATTTTGAAGGGGAACATCTAGTACACTTATCCTGACTAAAGTTGGTCCTCGCCTACACAAAGCTCTGGTGGTGACGCCGTCTTGGGCTCCATGATGACCTCCATCTTGTGGTCCTCCTGGTCTTGGTCTTGTTGCACCGAAACGGCAACCTTTGCCTGATGCCTCGGTACTCCGGGACTGCGCTTGCCCCCTTTGCACCAAAGGGGAAAGGAGGACACTGCGCGGGCTGGCGCCCGCCTGGCGCCCTTGGTCGTCATGGCTTGCGTCACGGGCACCTCGTGAGGTACCCCACCTTGATCTCTCCGCCTCCTCGTGAGCCAGCCTGGTGAGGCCGTGCCTGAAGAAGCTCCGTGTCGTCCGCCCCGTGAGGCTTGGCCCGTCGCGAGGGTCTTGGGTCTGTGTTGATGAAGATGGGTCGTGCTGGGCCCCCCTTTGAGCCACGCCGCAGGCCGCAGGCAGGCAAGTCTGGGGACCCCCGTTCCCAGAACGTCGACAGTAGCCCCCAGGCCCAAGGCGCGCCTGGACTTGGCCGTGCAGGGAGCGAAAGGGTAAGCGCGAAGTGCCGCGGGCCCTAACAGCCTGCGGCCTTGGGCGCCGCGTGGCGGTTGATTGGACGTGGGCGTCTCCACTTTCCCATAGGCCTCAGCAACTGCATGGATTGGACAAGTCCCTGCATGCAAAGCGGGTCATGATTACCTACGATAGTGGGGGCCGACGGTTGGCCCTCGCCGGCTATAAGTACGGATCGGCGCGCGCCCTTCCAGTTCATCCCCCTTTGCTTCTCCTTCTTCTTCATGGCCCCGTCGAGGAGGTTCTCGGCCGCAGAGAAGGGGAAGGCTCGCCGGGTAGAGCCTGCCTCTCCCCCGCCCAAGCGCGGCCCAGGGCGCCCTCGCAAATATCCTGTGGCCACCACGGCAGCTCCCCGCGGCCGTGGAGACGATTTCCAGCATGGTGATGGGCGGACTGCTACGGCCGGGGGGCGCGCTTCGGTCGCGCGTCCCCCTAGGCCGCGCTTTCACACTGCAGAGGTTCTGCCGGAGTTCGTTGTGTGGTCGGCGGAGCCGACTAGCACCCGGCTTCCACTTCCTCACTTCCTCCTCGGCGAGCTCTCGGCCGGCGCCCCGGGCGGCCTCTGGCTCCAGGCTGACGGCTGTTGCAGCCGGGCCTCATGGGCTTCGTTGGAGGTCTCCGCAGCCGGTAGCCTGGCCTTGGCCCGCGGTTGGCAGACGTTTGCCCGCGCGCGTGGCCTGAGCCGTCGGTGCACCCTGCACTTCAAGTTCGACGGTGATGCCACCCTCTACGTGAGGGTGTTTGGGGAAGATGGTCGCCGTGCAGGGTGCTGCCCTGAGGACGACGACCGTGGCCGGGAACCCAGCTCCGGCGATGATGGAGAGGACAGCGCTCGCGCGACTGGCGGCGCTCAGGGTTCCCCAAGCTTCTCCGGTTCTTCTTCAGGCGACGACTCTTCTAGCGGTGGCCGCGGTCAGCCTCCACGCCGTCGTATCTGCTTGGGAGGTGGTAGCGTGTCTGCCCGCCGTCGCGCCTCGGTGAAGCGCGAGAGGGAGTCGGCCTGAGCCCCGGGGGCAGCTCGAGTCTTCCCTGCAGGCCGGTGTGAGGCGAGCTGCGCCTGATTCGTTCTTTCTTTCCCTTTTTCCTGCGTAAAAAGACAGTAGTGTGGAGCCCCGCGGGGGCGTGTTTGGGTTATTGCTGTTAATCATCGTTTTGCTTCCGTTATCGTGCCTTCCGGCTACGTGCCCGTGCGTGGATAGTTCCCGGCCCCAGTGGCGAGGGGTGACCGACCCAGGCCCTATGTTCGCGGTGCCCGTGGGGCACGGACTGGAGGGGTGCTCCTGTAATGGACCCAGGTCGCAAAACCTTTGAACGACTAGGACAGGAACACTCGCGAGGGCGCTCGGCTTCCCCCCTCGCGAGGCCTTGCATAAGAGAAATCGAGGCAGGAGAGTGAAAAGTCGAAGAACCACAAGCCAAAGACGGCAACAACTTCAATAAAACTTCGAATGAGAATGAACAAGCCAACTGCGGAAAGCAAATGAAAAAGCCGCGTCCGGCACCTAATCTAGTCTTCGATGTCTTCTCACCAGCGTGGAGCTAAGTGCTGCCACTAAGCGTGGGAGGGAGCCCCAGGGCCTGAGGCCGGCGCTCATGAGACTCCGGGGCGTGTACAGCCCCAACTCATTATTACGTGAGAGTGTCACAGGCGGCGAGCTTCATAGGCGTTGGCCTTCTTCACAGGCTCCGGGCCTTTTCCAAAATGCGATGGCTTCACAGGCATTCGCCTTCTTCACAGGCTTTGGGCCTTTTCCAAAACGCGACAGCTTCACACGCATTCGCCTTCTTCACAGGCTCTGGGCCTTTTCCAGAACGCGACAGCTTCACAGGCATTCGCCTTCTTCACAGGCTCTGGGCCTTTTCCAAAACGCGACAGCTTCACAGGCATTCGCCTTCTTCACAGGCTCTGGGCCTTTTCCAAAACACGACAGCTTCACAGGCATTCGCCTTCTTCACAGGCTCTGGGCCTTTTCCAAAACGCGACAGCTTCACAGGCATTCACCTTCTTCACAGGCTCTGGGCCCTTTTAGGGGTAGAACCTCCAGAGGTGCTGGATGTTCCATGCGTTCTGGACCGGCACCCCCTCCTGAGTCTCCAAGCGCGCGGAGCCGGGCCTGGAAACATGAACAACCTTGAACGGGCCCTCCCACATGGGAGAGAGCTTGTGCAATCCCTCCCTGGAGAGAACCCGCCTGAGCACGAGGTCCCCTACCTCAAGAGTTCTGGGGCGGATGTTGCGGCAGTGATATCGTCGCAGTGCTTGTTGGTACCTCGCCGCTCGCAGCGCGGCTTCTCGGCGACGTTCCTCCCCCAGCACGAGGTCCATCCCCCGCATGGCATCCTGCTGCGCCTCGTCGAACGCCAGGACCCGCGCGGAGCGACGTCTGACCTCGTGAGGGAGGACCGCTTCGGCTCCGTAGACCAGGAAGAACGGGGTCTCTCCAGTCGGCTTGGTCGCGGTTGTGCGGATGGACCACAACACGGACTGAAGCTCGTCGTACCAACCTCTGCCACAGGCCTCCAGCTTCTTCTTGAACGTCCTGGTCTTGAGGCCCCTCAGGACCTCTGCGTTGGCTCGCTCGGCCTGGCCGTTGCTTTGGGGGTGCGCCACCGAAGCGTAGCATATCTGCGTTCCAACGTTAGCACAGTATGTTTTGAAAAGGTTACTGGTGAACTGCGAACCGTTGTCCGTGATGATGCGGTTTGGCACCCCGAACTGGCTCACGATGCCCCTGATGAACTTGACCGCGGAACCCGCGGGGATGGTGCAGACGGCCTCTACTTCAGCCCACTTGGTGAACTTGTCCATGGCGACGTAGAGGTAGCGGTAGCCCCCTGGCGCCCGAGGAAATGGGCCCAGGATGTCCAGCCCCCAGACTATGAATGGCCACGAAAGGGGTATAGTCTGCAGGCCTCCTGCCGGCTGATGGATCTGCTTGGCGTGGAATTGGCAGGCCTCACAAGCTTTCACTAGTTCGACGGCGTCATTGAGTGTAGTGGGCCAATAAAACCCACTGCAGAACGCCTTGCCGACGAGGGTCCGTGATGATGAATGATGTCCACAGTCTCCGTCGTGTATATCTTCTAGCAGTTCCTTTCCTTGCTCCCTGGAGATGCAGCGCAGGGATACACCGTTTGGTCGCTTCCGGTAGAGCTCTCCATCCTTGATGCAGTATGCCGTGGCCTGCCGTGCTACACGCTCCGCTTCCTCCTCCTTCTTCGGCAGGGTCCCTTGTGCTAAGTAACTCCGGAGCTCCGTGATCCAGCACCCCTCCCGAGGTTCCATCGTCAGGAGCAGGCATGCTCCTGAGGCCGGGCCATAGGCCGGGGCTCCTGAGGCAGGTGGCTGGGGGAGCTCCTCCCGAGGCTGAGCCGTGTTTGACAATGACGGCAAGGCTGAGGGCTTGAAGAGCCGCTCCTCGAAAACGCCAGGCTCCTGAGGTAACTGCCTGGACGCCCGTTTGGTGATGTCGTCGGCCTCCTGATTGGTGCCACGGGGCACATGCTGCAACTCCAACCCCCAGAACTGCTTCTCCGTCCTGTGGACCTCCGCAAGGTAGGCTTCCATGTGCTCATCTTTTGGCTCGTACACCTTGTTGGAGAAATTGAAAAGGAGCTATGAATCGCCCTTGATGGTGAGGCGTTTCACCCCCAGGGCAGCTGCGGCCTTCAAGCCTGCTATTAAACCTTCATACTCCGCTATGTTGTTGGAGACCTTTTCACCTTGCTGGAAACAGAGCTGCACAGCGTAGTAGAGCTTGTCCTGAGTGGGCGATATAAGCACTGCCCAGCCCCAGCGCCATGCCTGGAGAACGCCCCATCGAAGTACATGACCCAGCCTTCTGGCGCCTCGCTTCCCGGGGAGAGGGACCGATCCTCGTCAGCCTTGAGGCCTGGTGCCTCCGTCCATTCTACCACAAAATCCGCCAATGCTGCTCCCTTGATGACTCTGGTCATGCTGAATTCGAGCTGAAGCGCTTGTAGTTCTATGTTCCACTCAGCGACCCTTCCAGCTCAGTTAGGGCTCCTAAGCACTGTCTCTAGGGGGTATGACGAGACGACCTTGATGGGATGACCCTGAAAATAGTGCCGCAGCTTGCGCGAGGCCACCAGTAGCGCGAGGGGGAGTTTCTGAGGCATGGGGTACCGTGCCCTCGCGTCCCGCAACACCGTGCTGACGAAGTACACTGGGTGCTCAACGAGGTTGGGCGCGTTAGTGCTGGTGGCTCCCTTGGGAGACCATGGCGCCTCCTGAGGCGACGAGGCCTCCTGAGGCTGGCCATCTGGGAGAGGGGCCTCTCCCGCCTCCGGTGCACTACTCTGCGGCGGCTGATCCTCCTCAGCTGCGGTGGCGGTTTTTGCGGGCCTTCCTTGTTCCTGTTTTGCCTTGTCCCGGGCTGCTGCTGTGGCTTTGATGCGACGCTCCTCTCTAACCGCCACCAGGGCTGCGCTGGCGGAGTAGGGAGTGGCGGCGAGGTAAAGCACCAGGGGCTCTTGAGGGCGCAGAGCCACCATGACCGGTGGGCTGGTCAGGTATCTCTTGAGATCCTGGAACGCCTTGTCGGCCTCTTCAGTCCACTCAAAGGGCCCCTTTTTCTTCATTAGCTGGAAGAAAGGCAGCGCTCGCTCCCCCAACTTGGAGATGAAGCGCCCTAGCGCGGTCACGCGCCCAGTGAGCTTCTGCATTTCTCTAAGGGTCTTTGGCGGGCTCATGTCCTCGACCGCCTTGACCTTTTTCGGGTTAGCCTCGATGCCTCGGTGGGACACGAGGAAACCCAAGAGCTTGCCCGAGGGGACTCCGAACACACACTTCTCCGGGTTGAGCCGTAGGTTCACTGCGTTGAGGCTCGCGAAGGTCTCCTCCAGGTCTTGTATCAGGGTCCTGGCCTCCCAAGACTTTACCACAATGTCATCAACGTAAGCCTCAACATTCTTCCCGAGCTGCAGGCCCAAGGTAATGTGCATCAGCCGCTGAAAGGTCGCCCCTGCGTTACGCAACCCGAATGGCATGCATGTGTAGCAGTACACCCCACACGGGGTTAGGAAGGCTGTCTTTTCGACATCCTCTACCGCCATCTTGATCTGGTGATACCCGGAGAAGGCATCCAAGAAGCATAGCAGGTCGCATTCCGCGGTGGAATCGAGGATCTGGTCGATGCGGGGGAGCAGGAAGGATCTTGCGGGCATTCCTTGTTGAGGTTGGTGAAGTCGACACACATGCGTTCCTTCCCTCCCTTCTTTGGCACAACGACATGGTTGGCCAACCAATCCGGGTATCGGACTTCGCGAATGACCCCAACGGCTTCTAATTTGCGGGTCTCTTGGACGATGAAGGCCTGCTTTTCTGTGGACTGCCGCCTTGCCTTCTGCTTCACAGGGCGCACGTTGAGGTGATGCTCGATTACACTCCTAGGGATCCCCGCCAACTGGTCAGGCTCCCAAGCGAATACCTTCTTGTTCGAGCGCAATAACCCGACCAGGGCCTCCTCTTGCTCGGGTTCGAGGTTGGCGCCTATGGTGAAAGTGGCGTTGGTGGACCCGTCCTCATCGATGGGTATCTGCTTGGTTTCTGCCTTATCTTGGGTGAACAACTGTTTCTTCTTGGCGGATGCAGCCCCCTTGGGCTCGGGGGTCTCCGAGTCGGCGAGCTGTGCCGACGCCGCCGTCTTGAAGGCGAGCTTGAGCACCCGCAGCGCGTCTCCGGTGTCCCCGTGCACGGTGAGGACACTGCTGCTCCCGAGCATCTTCATGAGGTTGTACACCGGGTGCGTCGCGGCCATGAACTGGGCCAGCGCTGGGTAGCCGAGGATGGCATTGTAGGGGAGGCCGATGGGGGCGATGTCGAAGTCGACCAGCTCCGTGCGGAAGTTGCTGTAGGTGCCGAAGGTTACTGGGAGCCTGATCTGTCCCAAGGAGCTGGATGATCCGCCCCCAACGCCTGAGAAGGGCCGGCTGGGTTACAGCCGTTCTAGGGGTATGCAGAGGAGGTTGAAGGCCTCGACCGAGAGCATGCTGAGGCCCGCACCGCCATCGATGAGAGTTCTGGTGACGGCTACCTGGCAGATGGTGGGGGTGCACAGCATGGGGAGCGCACCTGAGCAGGCCGAGTTGGAGGGGTGGTCCTCCGAGCTGAAGGTCAGGCCGGCCTTGGGCGCCGCTCGATCTGGGAGAGCCCCCTGCCGTGTGGAAGCGGTGTTGACTCGGCGGATGAACGGCTTGACGTGGTGACTTGTAGGCGGCGCCTGTGAGCCGCCCAGGAGGGCCGCGACGACCGGGGGTGTTGGTGTAGCGTGATGAGCGGGGAAGAGGCCGCGGGGCTCTTCCCAAGAGGCCATGGAGGCTGCCGGCAGGTGGAGCAGCCATGCGCGTGGAGCGCCGGTGAGGGCCATGGGGAGCCAGTTGGCCATGACCCTATCGTCACCTCTAGCTTCGAGGTTGGCCTCCTCGTACGCCAGCAAGAAGGCCAGCGGATCAGTTGCGCCGCCTTAGCGCGGCGGCGTCGTTGGCTTGAACTTGCCTGGCCGCCGTACCCGTTGCAGGGCTATGGCTAGGGCTTGGAGCCCCCTGGCCCCCGTGCTGGCGCCGGCGGCCGGAGCGGGCGACGCGCTACTCATCACGAGGCAGGTCGTGGCGGTGGCGGAAGGGAAAACTCCGGTGCACCCCTACCTGGCGCGCCAAATGTCGGATTTCAGGTTCCGGCAGACCCTTGAGGTTCGAACACTGGGGTGCGTGCTGAGATTTCGCCTTCTACCTACCTGCACTCCTCCGCCTCGATGAGTTCTGAGCTATGGAAAGAACGACACAAGAGACGCAGGGTTTATACTGGTTCGGGCCACCGTTGTGGTGTAATACCCTACTCCAGTGTGTGGTGTGGTGGATTGCCTCTTGGGCTGATGATGAACAATACAAGGAAGAACAGCCTCGCGAGGGTCTGCTCTTTGCTGGGGGGGGGGGACGAACTGCTAGGAGGAGTTCAGTCACCCTTCTCTCTCTCTAATTTCGATCCGATCCTTGATCCTCGATCTCTGTCTCTAACCTTCCTTTTACCTCGAACCCAAACCTTGATCCTTGTGGGTGGCTGGTCCTATTTATAGGCAATGGCCCTGGGCCTCTTCCCAAATATTGAGCGGGAAGGGCGCCAACAATTGGACATTTTGAAGGGGAACATCTAGTACACATATGCTGACTAAAGTTCATGCTCGCCTGCACAAAGCTCTGGTGGTGACGTCGTCTTGGGCTCCACGATGACCTCCGTCTTGCGGTCCTCCTGGTCTTGGTCTTGTTGCACTGAAACGGCAACCTTTGCCTGATGCCTCGGTACTCCGCGGCTGCGCTTGCCCCCTTTGCACCAAAGGGGAAAGGAGGACACTGCGCGGGCTGGCGCCCGCCTGGCGCCCTTGGTCGTCATGGCTTGCGTCACAGGCACCTCGTGAGGTACCCCGCCTTGATCTCTCCGCCTCCTCGCAAGCCAGCCTGGTGAGGCCGTGCCTGAAGATGCTCCGTGTCGTCCGCCCCGCGAGGCTTGGCCCCTCACGAGGGTCTTGGGTCTGTGTTGATGAAGATGGGCCGTGCTGGACCCCCCTTTGAGCCACGCCTCAGGCCGCAGGCAGGCAAGTCTGGGGACCCCCGTTCCCAGAATGCCGACAACTTTGCCACAAATATGATGTCAACTACATGATCATGCAAGCAATATGACAATGATGAAGCGTGTCATAATAAAGAATGGTGGAAAGTTGCATGGCAATATATCTCGGAATGGCTATGGAAATGCCATAATAGGTAGGTATTGTGGTTGTTTTGAGGAAGGTATATGGTGGGTTTATGGTATCGGTGAAAGTTGCGCGATACTAGAGAGGCTAGCAATGGTGGAAGGGTGAGAGTGTGTATAATCCATGGACCCAACATTAGTCATAAAGAACTCACATACTTATTGCAAAAATCTATTAGTTATCGAAACAAAGTATTACGCGCTTGCTCCTAGGTGGATAGATTGGTAAGAAAAGACCATCGCACGTCCCCAACCGCCACTCATAAGGAAGACAATCAATAAATAAATCATGCTCTGACTTCATCACATAACAGTTCACCATACGTGCATGCTACTGGAATCACAAACTTCAACACAAGTATTTCTCAAATTCACAACCACTCAACTATCATGACTCTAATATCACCATCTTCATATCTCAAAAAAATTATCAAGTATCAAACTTCTCATAGTATTCAATGCACTTATATGAAAGTTTTTATATTCAATGCACTCCTAGGTGCATGCTACTGGAATGCACTTCTCATAGTATTCCTTCTTGCTACCTCTTGAGCACTGCATTGGTTTTCCCTTGAAGAAGAAAGGGTGATGCAATAAAGTAGCGTAAGTATTTCCCTCAGTTTTTGAGAACCAAGGTAACAATCCAGTAGGAGATCACGCTCGAGTCCCACACACCTACACAAACAAATAAGAACCTCACAACCAACACGACAAAGGGGTTGTCAATCCCTTCACGGTCACCTATGAGAGTGAGATCTCATAGATATGATAAGATAATATTTTTGGTATTTTTATGATAAAGATAAATAAAGATGCAAAGTAAAATAAACAACAATAGAAATAACTAAGTGTTGAATGATTAATAATGGAAGATAGATCCGGGGCCATAGGTTGCACTAGTGGCTTCTCTCAAGAGCATAAGTAGTACAGTGGGTAAACGAATTACTGTCGAGCAATTGATAGAATTGAGCATAGTTATGAGAATATCTAGGTATGATAATGTACATAGGCATCACTCCTTGGAGAAGTAGACCGAAACGATTCTGCATCTACTACTATTACTCCAAACATCGACCGCTATCCAGCATGCATCTAGAGTATTAAGTTCATAAGAACAGAGTAATGCCTTAAGTAAGATGACATGATGTAGAGGGATAAACTCATGCAATATGATATAAACCCCATCTTTTTATCCTCAATGGAAATAATTCAATACGTGCCTTGCTGCCCCTGCTGTCACTGGGAAAGGACATCGCAAGATTGAACCCAAAGCTAAGCACTTCTCCCTCTAGTAGGCCAAACCAAACTGATAATTAGAAGAGACTTGCAAAGATAAACAAATCATACATAAAAGAATTCAGAGGAGATTCAAATATTGTACATAGATAAACTTGCTCATAAACCCACAATTCATCAGATCTCGACAAACACACCGCAAAAGAAGATTACATCGAATAGATCTCCAAGAAGATCGAGGAGAACTTTGTATTGAGATCCAAAGAGAGAGAAGATGCCATCTAGATAATAACTATGGACCCGTAGGTCTGAAGTAAACTACTCACACATCACCGGAGAGGCCATGGAGTTGATGTAGAGGCCCTTCGTGATCAATGCCCCCTCCGGTGGAGCTCCGGAAAAGGCCCCAAGATGGGATCTCTCGGGTACAGAAGCTTGCGGTGGTGGAATTACGTTTTCGCGGTGCTCCTGGATGTTTGGGGGGTACGTGGATATATAGGAGGAAGAAGTAGGTCGGTGGAGCAACAAGGGGCCCACGAGGGTGGAGGGCACACCCAGGGGGGTAGGCGCGCCCCCCCTGCCACGTGGCTTCCTCGGTTGTTTCTTGACGCCCACTCCAAGTCTCCTGGATCACGTTTGTTGAGAAAATCACGTTCCCGAAGGTTTCATTCCATTTGGACTTCATTTGATATTCCTTTTCTGCGAAACACTAAAATAGGCAAAAAAACAGCAATTTGGGCTCGGCCTCCGGTTAATAGGTTAGTCCCAAAAATGATATAAAAGTGTAAAATAAAGCCCATTAACATCCAAAATAGATAACATAATAGCATGGAGCAATCAAAAATTATAGATACGTTGGAGACGTATCAGAGCCCTCCGTGGACTCGCGCAACCGTTACCCTTCGTGGGATGAAGTCTCCATCAACATTGATGTACAATAACACCACCTATCGAAACCATGCCAAAAATCTCCATGTCTACATTGCGTTTTCTCCCTCCAAACTCCTCTTTCCCTTCATATGCAATGATTTACATTCCGCTTCTATACTCTTAGAATTGCATGTGTAGGTTGTTTGCTTGACTTGTGTTAAGTTGCTAAAATCTGCCAAGACTTAAAATTGGGAAAAGGCTAGATTTTTATTTGGTCAAGTTGTCTAATCCCCCCTCTAGACATACTTTCGATCCTACACCAGAGCCAGACCACAGCGGCCCTACTGCGGCCCCTGCACCCGCCCTGCTGCCGGAGCCAGGCCCGTCGCCGCCACCCTTCCCGCGGTCGTCCTCCCTACGGCCATCCTCCACCCTCCCTATGAACATCCTCCATCGGCCCTCCTCCACCACCGCCGGAGCCAAGGTGAGCTTCTTTTTTGTTTTTTCTACTGTTCTTTGTTGTTTAGGTTTAGGTTATTGATAGGTTAATTAGGTTATTGGTATGTTTAGGTTAGTGGTAGGTTTAAGTTTAGATAATTAGAAGAAGGTGAAAGTTGAAAAAAAATAAGTATAAGTAGAAGAAGAGGAAAAAGGAAAAAAGGAAGAAGAAGAAGAACCTTGAAAAAAAGAAGAATAAGTAGAAGAAGAGGAAAAAGGAGGGGAAGAAGAAGAAGAAGAAGATGAAAAAAAAAGAAGTGGAAGAATAAGATGAAAAAAAGAAGTATGAAAAGTAGAAAAAGAGAGTCGATGTGGGTCAATGGTCGTCGAGGGGTCGAGGGGTCGAGTATCGAGGGGAAAAGGAGTCGAGGCTTGAGGGGTCAAGGATGGAGGTGTCGAGGGGTTGAGGGTCAAGGGGTAAAGGGGTCGATGGTCGAGGGGTCGAGGATAGAGGTTCGCCTAGGGGTCTAGGGGTCGAGGATTGGCCATCCCGACCCTAACACCCTAAACCCTTGACCCGGGCACAGCACCCCGACCCCGACACAACACCCGGCACGCTGACCCTGACACGACACCCCGACACCCCGACCTCGACACGACACCCCGACCACGACACGGCACCCCGACCCCGGCACAACACCCCGACCCCGACACGACACCCCGACCCCCGACACCTCTCTGGCCTCCAGTTAACCGAAAGGGTGCTCTTCGGCCTTCTAGAGGCCGACGGGGTCATATATTTGTGAAGTATGAGTTAGGTCATATATTTTTCGATTTTGTTATAAAAAACATCATATTTGTGTTGATCTGGTGGTTTTAATTGCGTAGTTGTTTCGTTGCTGCGAGGGTCTGGTATTCGACGAGCTCCTCGTTTGTTCGACGAGCTCCGCCCATGTGTTTGTGGGTGAGCACAAATAACATCTCCTCCTCCCCCCTTCATTTGCTCTGTTCCGGTCTTCGTGCCAATGAAACTTGCTAGCTATAGGTGTCTTCAATGATCAGTGTGTGTGACCACTATGCGTCTCCCGTTCGAAAGGGTTACATCTATAACTTTGCATGCATTTGCATGTTTATAACCGTGATTCTTTTGAATTGTCCTACGTAATCCATGGACAGCCCGAATATGTGTAGATTGGGTTCGTTTTCCCATATGCTCTGCTCCGGATCTGATGCAGAATTTCATCAGTGCCTCCCTGTTGTTCTCCTGGTACAAATCCTCTCTGCTTATTGCCGAGACATGTATATGGAGAACAGCGGGGAGGTGCTGCCGAAATTTTGCGTCGAATCCGAAGTAGAGCATGGGAAAACGAACCCAATCTACGCATACTCGAGTGGGATTAGGACCTATGTTTACCTATTAGTGTCTAGGTTGCATGGACGTAATAAGACTGACAAACTCCATTAACTGATGGATATGGTTTCCTGAATATGTATATATTTCTTACGTGTCCAGTAGCTAGGCAATATGAGTGATCGTGCGTGGATGTACACCGGTCACACTAGTTAGGAAGACAAAACCGATGAATGGTTAACAAAAACCAAGGGGTTTGTGAGAGCCGCATTTGCAAGTGGCCAGAGAAAAAACTAGTGACCCTGTGTCCGGTGCGACAACTATCATAGGAGGAATGAGCTTGAAATGAGTAAACACCTATAAAAGTTTGGTTTTACGCCTAGTTATACGGTCTAGACATTTCATGGTGAGTCTGGCCAACATGGCAGATCCGAGGTTGTTCGTCATCGCACCGACGAGCATGGTACTGGGATTGAAGACATGGTGCAAAACTTTAATGATGCTCAGGACTCGAACGATCAGATGGAGGAATCTGCAAAGGCCTTCAATGAAATGTTGGAGTCTTCAAAACGTCCTCTCCACGAGCACACTAAGCTTTGTCAGCTGAATGCCATCTCACAAATAATGGCTATGAAGCCTCAATTCAACTTGTGCAGAGAAAGCTATGATGTGATGATGACAATATTTGGACGTTTTCTACCCAAAGGCCATGTACTACCTAGAAACCTGTACCAGTGAGACAAAATCTTCCGTGCTCTTAAGATGCCCTATAAGAAGATACATGCCTGTGAGAAAGGATGTGCCTTATTTAGGCTTCAGTATGCAGACTTGAACTATTGTCCCATTTGCAAGACATCCAGGTATGTTGTGGTAGACAATGGTATGGGTGAGAAGACGTAGACCAAAATCGTAGTTAATGTTCAATGGTATATGCCAATCGTACCAAGACTTCAACATCTTTTCATGGTCGAAGAGACAGCCAAACAGATGACATGGGACAAAACGGGCAAAAGAACCCAACTAGATGCAGATGGGAATCTGATAATGGTGCACACATCAGATCAAGGATCTCAATGGTTGGGATGTTGTTTATGAAGTGCTACCACGTGTTGGACCACTTCCACCCAATGAAGAGGATTATGAACCTCACATTGACCCAGACACATATGTAATAAGAATTCTTCCAAGAAACATGTTTTCCCAAAAAACGTTTGAAGAACCGCTCTACTTCACCCCAGAACATTGAAGTAGATAGCGATAATGAATCCGACTTCACCCCTGAGCCGGAACAAGAAGAGGTTACTGCTGCGGATGACCTGTTGTCGGATTTTGGTTTCTGCAGATACTTGAGAGGTTCAAACTCTGGGTGTGTGTAAAGATCTCGTCCTCCCCAGTTTGCTCGCTCACCAATTCCAAGGCCTAGCTCGACGAACCCAACGAACAAGAGACACATCATTTTGTCCTGGTTCGGGCCACCTTGCGGTGTAACACCCTACTCCAGATTTATGGTGGATTGCCTCGAGCAGCTGAGGATGAACTAGTATAGTGGTAGAACAGCCGCATGAGGTGAGGTGTTCTTGAGCTTGATGAGCTGGTGGACTGGTCAGGGTGGAATCGATCCTCCCCTCTATGGTGGTGGCTAAGTCCTATTTGTAGTGGCCTTGGTCCTCTTCCCAAATATAGGCGGGAAGGGATCCCACAACAGCCAAATTCAAAGGGAGACAACTAGTACAAGTTATCCCGACAAAAGTTGTCTTCGCCTACAAAAGCCTCTGGTGGTAACACCGCGGTGGGCTCTGCGATGACCTCCGTCCTCCCGTCCTGGCGGTCTTGGTCTTGTTGCACTGATATGGAAATCTTTGCTTGATTCCTCGGGACCCCGTGCCTGCGTTTGCCTCTTTAGCACCAAAGAGGAAACTGGTACACTACGCCCGCTGGCGCCCGCCTGGCCTTGGTCGTCACGGCTCACGTCATATGAACCTCGCGGGGTGCATCTTGTATAGATATCTTCACTCCTTGGGAGCCAGCCTGGTGAGGCTGCCCCCCAGGGAGGTCTTGGTGTCGTCCGCCTCGCGAGGCTTGGCCCCTTGCGAGGGTCTTGGGTTGTTGATGCTGAAGATGGGTCGTACCGGTCCGTTAACGGAGCCACGCCGTGGGCCGCAGGCAGGAAAGTCTGGGTACCCCCATTCCTAGGACGCCGACAGTAGCCCCCGGGCCCACGGCACGCTCAAACTTGGCTTCGAGGAGAAGCCACAGGGCAAGTGTAGAGCGCCGCGGGCCCTAACCGCCTGCGGCCTTGGTTGACGCATGGCGATCGATGGGACACGGGTGCCCCCACTTCCCCACGCAGCCTTGATATTCACCCAGCTCGTTGGCCGCCATCAGCTAATGCAGCCCTGCCTTCATTGCTTGTCATGCTGTGCCTTGGCTCCATAGTCTTCCTAAAAAACAGTGGCTTCCTTCCCGGATCCGACGCCGGCGTTGGTCCTCCCCCGCTGCTATGGCGCCACGGTCGAAGAAGAAGAGGAAAGATGGCGCTTTAGTCGAACCTCCGCCAGCCTTTGAGCACGCCCTCGAGCGGTCCACGATGGTCAATCAAGAAGGGCTGGACAAGATCTGTCTGACGCTCACCGGCAATTCCAATGAGTGGAAAGCGATGGTGGCTTGGCCCGCCTCCCGAACCATGGTCGACATGGCAGCCACTGAGATCCCCCTTCATCTTCACGCTCTCTTGGCTAGCCTGATCCCCCGTTTCTCTGATTTCTTCAACGCCATACTCACACATTACCAAGTCCACGCACTGCATCTGGATCCTCAATCCATCATTCTCCTTGCCGTCTTTGCCTTTGTGTGTGAGGCCATGGTGGGCATCACCCCTTCCTTGGCTTTGTCTCTCCATTTCTTCTTACTTCACCTGGTTGACGCCAGCCAACGCTTGGGGTGCGTGGCCTTCCAGGCTGTGGTGGCGACAGCCGGCTCGGGCATCAATTTGTAGCTCTCGCCAGCTATAAGTGGATTCCGAAAGCGGTGGGTGTTCGTGGATGTTGGCTTGCTCAACTCCTGGCTCACTCTTCCACGAGTGCCGGCCGTACCCAGCTCCGACTAGGGGCACATGAAGCTTGTCGACCATAGGCTTGCTCATGTCTGGTGTCGGCTAGCTAGGCTGAGGAATCTTGGGGTGACGACGCCCATGGTGGTGAGGGAGTTCGTCCAGTGCCGCATTGCTCTGCATCATCATCATTCACGCCCAATGTGGGCCTTGTCTGGCAGCAGGGACCCCATGATGCTCCATGTGTCTGCGCTTCCTCCCGAGATGCTGCGCATGGTGCTCAAGCTCCTGACGGGTGATCCGGCACTGACCACGCTTCCAGTGGAGGGCTGCCTCCTGCACTGTTGCTCGGATAAGGAGGAGTTCATGAGGCAGATGCCCCTCTTTGATGAGTGGGGGCGGCGCCCGACTGGCCTGTAAGGGCCCCACAAGAACCCGATCCTGGTGGTTCGTCTACTTGCCGCCCCCGTGGTGTGTGACCGAGAGGTGGATGGAGGGGGCCGAGCGCTGCCAAGGGCCGCCGGGGCGGCTACTGAAGAGGCGACGTAGCCTAGCGCTCCTGAGGTGGTGGCTCCCGAGGCTCAGGTGACCCATTCTAAGGGGGTGGCCGGAGAGCCGACGCGATCCGGAGCTCTCGAGGTCGCCGCCCCCGAAGCTCAGACAAGCAGTCCTGAGGTGGAGGCTGGAGAGCTGCCGCAGCCCGACGCTCCCGAGGTCGCCACCTCAGGAGCCCTGCCCAATACAATAGACACTGATGGTCGAACCCCTCGGCTTCTACAAGCTTTGCCTAAACTTCGAAGCACTCCACAAGAGGAAGGGGGGTCCAAGCTGCAGTGGTGATGCCTACCGGCTGCTGAAGCAGAGGAAGTACATAGCCACGGACGAGTGAGTACCTTATATTCACGATTTCTTGTGTGCTGCATCCTTTCTTAACGATGGCTCTTAAGGGTCCCTTCGGCTGCAGCGGCGAGGCCTCCCGAGATAGTGCCTTCACCAGTCCTTAGCTCGCTTCTGGTCTCGAGCCCCCCACGTCCGTCCACCGCTCGAGGCACGGGGACTGCCCAAGAGGCGAACGCGTCGATGGGGGGTCTTGACCCTACTTTCCTGGCGTCCCTCCTTCATGCTCTGGCTTGTGGTGCAGAAGGCGTGCCAAGGGCTACTTAATTGGCCATCATTGGTGGCTGGGTAGCCCTTCACTAGCTTCACTTTCGAGCGGCAAGGCCGCGCCACCCAGCACCTTCGTGGAAGCCCCCAAGGTGGCGAGGAAGGCAGCAGCCTCCTCCCCCCCCACCTGGGGCAGGTAGGCCACCTCTAGCTTCCCCAACAATCCTCGACACGGAGGATGGATTTGGCCATGCGCTGGGGCTTGCGAGCGGGAGCGGCACCGCAGGCTGCGAGATCTTCTGGGAGGCAATGGGTGTGCTGATCCGGCTCGGGGAAGAACTTGTAGATGTTGACGCTCGCCTTGAGACGGAGGACCATCGCCTTGCTCACGAGTGGCACCAGTTGAAGGTCGCCATCAACCTTGGGTATCTCCAGCATGAGTGTGACAAAGCAAAGGCCATGGTGACCCTTGCGATCTCACGCGAGGCTAGCGCTCGGGCCTTGGAGGAGGCCAGGGAGGCCGACCATCATCGTGAGGCCACCGAGGAGCGCGAACAGGAGCTCCAGGCCTTGAACACTACCCTTGAGCAGCGGATCAAGGCGCGCAGGGTCGTCTTGGTGTCCATGAGGGGAGCACCTTACGAGGAGAAGGAGATCCTGAAATGCGAGGAGGCACAGGCGTTGGAGGCCTTGGAGCACAGCCTGGAGCTTGAGCGGATGGAGGTGAGGGAGCGCCAGGTGGCCATGGCTGAGGACGTCGTCATTGCGCGAGAAGCAAAGGTCCAGGACGAGGTCGACTGGAGGGTGGCGAAGGTTCGTGCGGATCCTGTCGATGAGTACAACCAGAAGCTGGAGCTCCTGGAGGCCGTAGTTGAGGGCAGGACCACCACCCTTAAGACAAAATTGAATGAGGCAAAGCAGCGCAAGAGGGCTGCCAAGGCGGCTGAAGCTTTGGCCCTGGCTGACTTGGCCTCCTCATGTGCCGACTTGCTCTCGCTCTAGTAGTAGATTGATGGTGCTGCGTCCCTCGCAAAGCAGAACGCGGACGAGGCGTGTCGTTGGCAGACGCTGCAACGTGAGCATGCTCCTATGATTCAGGCCCTCAGGGTGAGGGCCAACCGAGCCCTGAGCACCATCTGCGAGGAGAGCACCAACGTGAGCATGCTTCTTCACCGAGGTCGTGACGCTCCTGGAGGACGGGGCTGCGAGGGCTCGCGAGCTCGTCGAGGAGAGGAGCCGAAGCCTCCTTGGTCACGCATTCTCATGTGTCTTCAATCACCTTCAGAACCTCGCCCCCACTTTGATTTTGACGCCACCATAGCCCCCATGCCCAGGGTTATCCGGGATAACCTGTCGTACTGGGAGGATGATCATGTGGATTCTCTGGTCAAAAAGTTCGCCCCTGAGGACGACGCGGCGGTAATCGTGGCGAATGAAGATGGCGTGGACGACGACGATGAGGACGACATCAGTGGCAGCGCAAGTAGCACAGATGAAGGCAACAAGGACGGTACTGGAGGTAGCACGTCTAGTTAGACCTACGTTCCTTCATTTTGACCTGCACACAAGAACTCAAACACGGCCCCACAGGGTGTGAGAGCATTTTGCAGGGGGGTCCCCTTGTAATGTATAAATCTATAATCTGTCTTTTCAAGTAGGACTTGAAATGTGCTATCGCGAGCTTGTGAGCTCCTGAGCAGGGTTGTTGCTGAGACTTATCTTGATGTTAGTAGGCCTTGAGTTGGTCCTGAGGTTGCAGACGTGCCTTCCTTCTGAGGCGAGCTCTTCGGGGCCTGCTAGGTTTTTGACCTCCCAAGGGGTCTGCTGGCTCGCCCAAGAGAGCCTCGCGATGAACGAATGTCAGACTACGGATGGGTATGCGCGTGGTGAT